>NC_140486.1:131090399-131177899 GCF_964271855.1 Acomys minous
TGCACCAGCCAAGGACAAAACAGGTGGTAAACTTTAAACCCCTACCCAGATCTAGCCAATGGACAGAACAGTCTCTACACTTGAGTGGAGAGTGGGATATGACTTTCTCACGTACTCTGGTGCCTCATATTTGACCATGTACCCTGGAGGGGGAGACCTGGTGGCACTCAGAGGAAGGACAGCAGGTTATCAAGAAGAGACTTGATACCCTATGAGCATATACAGGGGAAGGTAATCCCCCTCAGGAACAGTCATAGGGGAGGGGAATAAGGGGGAAATGGGAGGGAGGGAAGAATGGGAGGATACAAGGGATGGGATAACCATTGAGATGTAACAAGAATAAATTAATAAAAATAAATTAATTAATTAATTAAAATAAATTTAAAAAAAAAGAACACTGGTTGCTCTTCCAGAGATCCAGGGCTCAATTCCCAGCAACCACATGGTGGCTCACAACCATCTATAATGGGGTTTGGTGTTCTCTTCTGTCAAACATGCAAATAGAACACTCATATAAAAAAATAAAAAATAAATATTTAAAAAAATTATTTTTTGCCTACTGTAAAAAAAAAAAAGCACAGCTTCTCTTCCAAGACACTTGCTGTTTGGTTCCCAGCACCATGTGGTGGCTCACAACCACCCCTAACTCCTGTCCCAGGGGATTCCGTGCCCTCATCTGCCCACTGTGGGCACTAGGCATGTACATGATACAGAAATGTATGCTGGCAAATCACAAAAAATAAAGAATATGTTTTTTAGAAAAGAAAAGGGGAGACGGAGGAGAAGGAAAAGCTGTTTAGGAACCCCCGAGGTTCAGCGCCCAGCTTCAGTCGTGGGGTACATAGCTCATGCCGTGTCGCCTAGAACTAGTTTCAGAAGTATGAAATGGCCAATCTATTAACTGTCCACAGCTTGAAGTAGAGTTTAAAAGGCAGGATTTAAGGTTTAGAAATATGTGAGTTCGATGTTCTCCTTTCTCGCTTCTCACAAGGCTGCCCGTGGAGAGTATTCCAAACCGCATCACATACCTAAGAGTCTCTACCAGCAAACTAAGTTCTCTATCTTATTAGGGCTGTTGTAATTCCGATTGTCATTTTTTAAGGTTGTTTTGAAAACAAGAGATAATGTACAGAAAAAAAATCTAGAAGTTGGCTGACACTAAACATATATATATATAGCTCTAACAGACCTCAAAACTGACTAAACCCAAACTAAGGTAGCTAACATTTCATTTTCTTCCCCGGGGCTAAGGAAAGTTTTGCCTGAGGCTCGAAAAAGATGAATACGCTTTAGAAAATGTCTCCATAATTGAGCCATGTGAGTCTTAAAAGACTCATGGGAGAATTCATTGTGCATTTTCATCTGGAAGAGATGTCGCTGGCCTTTCCTGCTGCTGGTGAGCGTAAGCAGAAAGCCACGCCCTTTACCTCAAGCGTCCATCCTTCAGTGGAGCACAGGTGTTCACACTCACTGGCTCAGTGCTAGGGAGGCCAAGGCAGAAGGATCCAAAGTCCAAGGCCAGCCAGGGCTACATAGCAAGTTCCAGACCAAGCAGTGCTATCTAAAGAGACCTTGTGTTCCCCTCTACCCACTCCCCAAAGGAAAACAAACTATTCTTTCATCTTTGAGTAAAGTCTCCAAGTGGCATCTGTGTCCTCTCTTCTAATCCCATACCCTTGGATTCTACAACCCAGAGATCCTACAGACCGCAGAGAATCATCCCCCCAAAAAAACGTCCATATGCTTGGAACTTAGATATGATTACAGTATATGCAAAGTTGTTTCTTTTTATGTCTCAAAATAAAAAGTTCATTTCTCACAGCCAATTTGCCAGATGCAGCTTCATCCCCAGAGGCAAAAGAAATCAAATTTTGGTCGATAGAAGATTCAGTTGCTACAAGATCCATGTTCCTGTTAAACATGTCTCTGTGACATTGGTTAACCCCAATACTTCGTCATCATAAATTCAGAGTAGCCTACTTAATAGGCAATCAACGAAGAAGCTTTGGTGTGATATTTCAACCTCAACACAGGAGCTCATATTTTGGTTTTTGGGGTTTTTTTTTTCTATTTCAATTTCAAACGTCCTGTAAATCTGCTGTGACTGTTTGGAGATAGTTCTTACTGTCTAGTCATCTGTCCCTTTTTTATGTCAGAAATAATTTAGAAGCTGAAAACCACAGTGCTCTCTGAAGAGCGTGATTACCTCAGACAATTATTAGAAACTAAAGTCTAACTGTGCGGTGCTGTGAACGGTGTTGGTCATGTCTCAGAGATGTCACCATCAGGATGAAAATCCTGCTGATGAGGGTGTCTCGGGGCTGATGGGATAAAGATAGATTATAGGTGGATGGTAAACAGATAGGCAGTTGACAGACAGGAATACAGATGAGTCAAAGATAAATAAGAGAGAGATCTTAGAAGGATAACAGATCAAGTGTGGTTTAAATTACAGTATTAATTATTTAAACAGCCCAATATTTCCCATTAGAGCTGCTTTTTCACCACACCCGTTATTCACAATATAAAGGCATTATACTCTGTAGCGGGATGAGTTTGCTTTTAGATAAACTTCAATGGACTTCACTGCAGCTCACTGCTCTTATGTCTTTGTTCACCTGTGAGAGCACACAGGAAGCGTGTCCACTGCATGCAACGGGTGCAGCTTTCCAAGAATAAGGAGAAAGAAGGAAACAAGATTTCTGGCTCAGTTTGTTTCATCTTCATGTGTCCTCAACATATGTTACGTATTTCCACCCAACAGACCATATTCATTAAAGGCTAAATTTAGGGGAATGCTGATACTGTGCTGTATAACTAACTTTAGCACTGGCCTTTTCTTACCCTCCCAACGCAATCTGGGAACCGAAAATCAACATACAAATTTGACAAAACTTCAGGATCCGCAGGGTCCATCTCTCTCTGGCATTTCAGACACCGAGGACTGTTTTATTGAGACAGTTTCTATGTAGCCCCGACTGTCCTGGAACTCCCTGTGTATATAAGGCTGGCCTCCCACTGATGATTGATGTGGGACAAACCAAGCCCAGGCAAGTGGTCCTCAACTTTATAAGAAATCTGACAGAGCAGGGATGAGGAGAGTAAGCCGGTAAGCAGCATTCCTCCATGAGCCCTGCCTTAGTGCCTGCCCCCGGGGTCCTGCCTTGAGTTCTGTCCCCTGACAATGGACTGAAATAAGCCTTACTCTCCCTGAGTCATGGTTGGTCACAGTGCTTACATAGCACAGAAGGGAAACTAGGACCCAGGGTGAGGGTTGAGAACATCTGGAGAGTGTCAGGCTTTGGGCTGTTTTCTAATTTGGTTTCTGGCTGCACTGTTGAATGTCTGTGTAAGGGTTTTCATTTGTTCCTGCAGATGGGTAGTGACCTTAGCGGTACTGCTGAGACTAGACAGACCCACAGAAGATGTTTTTATCAATGCCTTCTTTAGTTCTGTCACCTCAGAAGCATCCTGTACCCTGACAAGGCCCCCCGTCCTAGTCAGACTTCTTGGATCCAAGTGCTTCGACCTGCAGTGTACAGTGGGCCTTAATTAGGCCTTCATTTGCATATGCTTTGGGGGGGGTCAACAACCTCCAAATGTTACACATAAAGTATTTCATGAGGAATTTGAGGAATGCTCCAAACATTGTTTAAAAATGACCAATAAATAACATGTGCATGGGTGTGAAGAGTTTTAAAAAAAACATATCCTTTTTGAGCTTTAAAGTGACTGCTTCTTTTTAAATATATAATTATAATTATATATATATATTATATATATATACATACAATTAAACCTTTTCCTAGTATGAGTTTTCCTGTTTTCATTTCCTCCTTTCTACCTTTTCCTTGACCCCCGCCCTCTCTCTCCTCCAAATAAGTTGTCCTCTTTTCTTTCATCGTTACTGCTACCCAGTCAGAGAGAGGCTCATCCTGTGGGTGAATAATTCTTCGTCTCTCAGGAGAATTATAGTTGTCTGTAATTCCCTGTCAAGGGGAGAGTGCCATGAGACTTCCCCCTTCCATGATAGCATGCCTACTGATGTGCCTGTTCAGGTCTTGTTTGGGTGACCGTATAGTTGGCATATCATGGGTGTAGTTTCTCTGACTTTTCTAGAAGACAAAATCTCACAACCAACTTCCTGGTCTTCAGGTTCTTACAACCTTGCTACCCCACCCCCACCCTCCTTCTGCAATGTCCCCTGAGCCTTAGATGCAAGGGACGGGCGCCCTATAGGCTGTAGCTCTGAGCTTTTGAGCAGCTGTGGCTTTCTGCAATGAGCTCCATCTTCTCCAGACAGAAGCTTCTTTGATAAAGATGTGAGAGACCCACTCACCTGCGGGCTTAAAGATGATCATTTAGAATTCCACCTAGGGATTGCGCTGCTCTCATAAGGTGGTGGCAGTAGGTTTTCCTCTAAGACCCCTGACCTCACTAGCCCCGGGTAGTTTGCTAGACTTCCTGTTTCTGGCATGATTTCTTCCTGATGATGGGTCTTAAGTCCAAGTGCATAGTTGTTGCTTACTGGTGAGATATGGGTACCAATGTTACTAAGACATGGATACCATTGTTGCTAAGACATGGGTATCACTGTTACTCAGACATAGGTACCTCTGTTGCTAAGACATGGGTACCACCCTTGCACCTTTGGGGACATTTTTGCCACGCAGTCATTGCTGTGGTCCATAGACATCATAGTACAAGTACTGGTTGCTTCCTTCTTGCTTGCGTAGAACCTGCCTGGATGAGGAAAGTTAAGTTCTGTTACAGGAAAGAGGTTGTCATAGCATATCCAGCTCAAATCCTCCAAATCCTGAGTATGAAATACATGATGTCTTCAGCAATAGGGACTTTACCTTCGAATTCTGGGATGAAAACAAGTACAAGAGGCCACGCCTACGTATATTGAGGAGTCTCTTGGACTGCCCTCATCAACAACCCACAAGGTGATTTCTCCTGCCTGGTACTGGGGTTTTTGTTAGCTAGTCTGTGGCTCTTGGGAGGGAGCATTTAAACTATGTGCATGTGTGTGCTTATATGTATCATATGCAATTTTAGGTAAATAAGAGATAATATGATTTCTTACGGCCTTTTCAACCGTCCTTAGCGCTGTTTCCCCTCCGCCTACCTTCCCTTCTGTGCTGACTTCCTTCCCCTTTTCAGTACAGCCTTTTCTAGTTCCATCCATTTGCCTCCAAACTTCATTGTTTCGTTTTTTTTCTTCCTTACAGCTAACTAGTATTCTGCTGTGTATGTGACCACATTGTCATCATCCAGGTGGCAGTTGAAGGACATTAGGTTGTTTCCATTCCCAATTATCTGTGGATAAATTTTGTAATTGTACTATGGAAGAAGATGCTTTGGGTAGGAGCACTGAAGCCCTGAGGACCACTAGGATGCGAAGAGGAAGGCGATGCCCAGCCTAGCCACCCACCCCACAGGACGGACTGCTGAGAGAAACAGAGGCTTAGATGCCGGGGTGGAGGGCAGGTACTGAGATGTGTAGGGATGTACAGTGTTGTGGGATGCAGGCTGAGAAAAAAGTGTGGGGACCAGGATAGGGATTTTATTTTATTTTATTACTGTGGTGCTGAAGATTGGACGGAGAACCTTGAATGTACTGGGTAAAAATATAGTGCCTCAGGCCCCAAACTACGGAATTTAATTAATATGAAAATGTGATTGTTTTCAGCTTGAAAACTTCTAACTTTCAAATGTGGTATCTGTCTTCTAAGTTGTGTTATTGTAAATTGCAAAACTCACTCACCCCCAACTCCCTGATCTGATGTTTTGAAGGACCAGTGTTGTTTCAATGTCCGAATCTTGAGGTCACCAATGACTTGCACCTCACGTCAGTCCCACCTTCTTCTCTGCCCCCTCATGAGGTTTGGTTTATGTTCTCTGGGTCTTTCAGTCCCTTTCTGATGTTTCAGCCACTACGCTGAGTACCCTTCCCAATGCCTGGGCTTCGTGAGAGCCTCTCATCACAGTTTCAGTTTGAAAGCTGTTTTTGTATTAACCTCCCCCAATACCGCCATGGATGCATTGCTTTAATTTAAGCTAATACACAAAAGTAGAAGTTGAACATACTTCCGGGGTCACATGCAACATGTGATGTCTGTGTATACATTGGATAATATCTAAATCAAGGTGAGCGCATTTTTCATTTTCAGTTCTCTGTCATGTCTATGGTAAAGTTATTTTTAAACCCTCCTAGCTTTTTGAAATGTACATCACGTAATCATTATCTGTCATCATTGTTGTGTGCAGCAATGCCCTAGAGCTTTCTGCTTCCATCTGGTTGTAATTTAGTGCCTGTTGATCAACCTTCTCCCCTGATTCATCTCCTCTTGGCGGCTATGGGAACCACCGCTTATCCTCAGCTTCTCTGAGACCAACCTCATCACAGCTCATATATTGGAGAGATCATGTGAGTCTTCTCTTGTGCCTCCCCCCCCATTTTAACATAATCTCTAATTCTATCCAATTGTCACAAATAACATTGTTTAATATTTTTATGAATGATTAATATTCCATTGAGTGCAAAGACCACATTTTCTTTATCTGTTCGTCATTTGATGGACACTTGCATTGTTTTTATTTCTTGGCTATTATGAATAGGGCTGCAATGAACAGATATCTACTCAGTATAATTATTTCCTTATAATGTATTTGTAACGGTAATGTTTGCCTAATTCCTATGTGCCAGACACTATGCTAAGAATTCTGCTTTCCTTTGTTTTTATAACAATTTCAGACAGTACATGCTATGCTCATTCCTGTTTTTAAAATGAAAAACAATGATATTTAGAGAGTTTTAGAAAATGTAACTCAAGTAGGAGTTAGCTAGAGCCCATACCAGTAACATTATGTCATGAAAGTATGAGACAAGGATGGCCAAACACCAAGAGATCAGCATGGACAGATTACAATGGATTGTGAATTATCCTTGATGGGCAAACACTGACTGAAGAATTTTAAAGGCCCGGCAAGGGAAACATGTGGTTGGAGTCTGTTGTCCTAGGTGGTTCTGATGAGCAGATGGTGACTATTTCTTGGAATTTGGGTCTGCAGAGATCCTGGCACCTCCTGGGTGGAAGCAATATCTGCATCACCCACCCTTGTGAGCAAGCCGGGTTTCCTCACTCTAGTGGGAGGAGCTGCCCTCTCCCCAAGGCATGTTCCTGTCTCTAGTTTTTATTTCACATTGTATTCCTTTTCCATTTTGAAGGCAAGATGCCTTCTGGTAAGATATTAAGTGGACTCTGCCTTGTGTGGTAACCAGTAGGACCCAATGCTTCGGCAGAGGACCGTTTCTGCCTTAGAAACACATGACATTTCTACTTAAACACTTGCCTTGTGGAGAGAAGATGCAAAGAAAAATAATGTTACCAGTGATCTTCCTTGATAGTTTACCATGAATGAGGCAGTGTGCTTTGTAAGTAGCATCTAATTTTTATTCTTATAATACTTAACTGGGCGCTTTTTTGTCTGTGTTCTCCATTTACCAGCCAGCAAGGGAGACACAGAAAGGTTCCATAATTTCTATCCAGGTTTACACAGATAGTAAACAGAAAACTGAAGTTTGAACCCAGGTACCAAAGCTTAGGGTTTCTGTCCAGACACTCAGTTAATGAATGAGCAGCATTAAACCCTGATGTATATCAGGTATGCTTTGGGGGCCTGATAGGTAGTTGATGAATGTGTACTTAGTGACTGCACTCTATGAGTGTCAATCAAGATAGCCATCGGCTGATGTGTGAAGGTAAGCCAATTCCTTAATGGCAGTTGAGTCATTTACCTTTAAAAAATAGTTGCCTAATGCACCCACTTTTAGTTTTCAGATTCTATATGCTGTACCAATTCATCCTCAATTGAAAGGAAGCCATTTCAAAGTGCCTGGGAGATAGTCGGTGTTGCCTGAGCTTGCTGGGTTTCAGGAATCAGTGTTCTAGAATCTGCACCACAATAAACCGGGAAAGAGAAGAAGACATTCAATTCTATTTCAACTAACTTCTGAAGTGCTGCCAGATGTTATTGACTGGGTTGTAATTTAAATTTTGGAGTCTTGGAGCTCTAGATTTGGATGAGAATTTTGGATTATCTGTGCCAATTTGCTACCTCATGCCAGAAACATTCATGCGACATTTTGAAAATAAAATCTTTGACAAATATTCCTGTAACCTCTGCATAGCATCAGTAGAGATAGTGATGGCTTCTTTTTACAACACCACATGGCACCGAGCCTGTGGCCAGTATAATATTAGCACAGCTAGCTAATGGCGTCCTATAGCGGACAATATACTCTTTCTTTTCATGCCTGTGTTTTACGGATCTGATTTATACCATTACAAGAATTTTTCACTTAGACATTGTTTTGTATTGGTTTCTGTTCCGCTAAAGCAGAGGACAGCAAGTATTAGCCTCCCATCTGCCTCAGCTCCTGTTGCCAAAGATAACATTTTGGTGGGGCACGGACACAGGTGCTCTGTTGTGCCCTGTTTAGTTTTAGGTTTATTGTTTGCTTGCCGTGTTCTGTTATTTTATCTGTGGTGCTGAGGGCTGAATCCCAGGCAAGTGTGAATGATGAACAAGTATTCCCCGGCATCAACTGTGACACAGTATTTGTGGCTCTTGGTTTTATCTGTAAAGGCTAAATGAGGCAGTTGCCACAGATACAGCATTGTCGAGAAAGTCTAGATCATTGTTATCTGACGCTTTCAAAAAATGAAGGACAGCAGGTTACCAAGAAGAGACTTGATACCCTATGAGCATATACAGGGGGAGGAAGTCCCCCTCAGGAACAATCATAGGGGAGGGGAATAAGGGGAAAATGGGAGGGAGGGAAGAATGGGAGGATACAAGGGATGGGATAACCATTGAGATGTAACAAGAATAAATTAATAAAAAAAAATAGTTTAGAAAAACTGCTAAAAAAAAAAAGTCTGATGACCCTGTGCTCCAAAATATTGTAGTTCTTCATGTGTTTTGTCCTTATCTCCCTTATTTCTTTTGTTTGTTCATTCATTTGTTTGTTTGGCTTTTATTATAATTTATTCACATTACATCCTGATTGTTATCCCCTCGCTCTTATCTTCCTGTCCCCTCCCTCCCTCCCTCTTCTGCCCTTCCCTACACCTCTGACAGGGGACCCTCCTCCCGCACCATCTTTCCCATTGGTCTCATCAGGATGGCCTGCATCCCCTTCCTCTGTGTATCGGCAAGGCTGCCCCATCACTGTGTGTCCTAGTTAGGGCTACGATTGCTGTGAGGAAACACTGTGACTAAAGGTTTATTTAGCTATTGCTTCATCACCACAGTTCATCTTCAAAGGAGGTCAGGACAGGAACATAAACAGAGCAGGAACATGGAGGCAGGAAGTGATGCAGAGGCCATGGAGGAGCGCTGCTCACTGCCTTGCTCCCTATGGCTTGCTCAGTCTGCTTTCTTATATCACCCAGGACCACCACCCTGAGGTGACCACACCCACAATTGGCTGGGCCCTCTCACATCAATTACTAATTAAGAAAATGCCCTAAATGGAAACAAGTAAGCAGCTTTCTTACAGTCAATTGTTTTCTTTTCTTAATTAATTAATTTATTTGCTTTGCATCCCAATCACAGCTTTCCCTCTCACCTCCCATCCACCACCCCCATCCTCCCTTTCTCCTCAGAGAAGAGGAGGCCTCCCATGCGTATCAACCCATCTTGGTATATCAAGTTGTAGTAGGACTGGGTGCATCATCTTCTACTGTGTCTACTGTGTCTACTCTACCTAGCCCAGGCAGAGGAAGTGGATCCAAGGTGCTCAACAGAGTCAGAGATGGCCCCAGATCCTGCTGTTAGGCTACCCATAAGAAAACCAAGCATCACAACTGTTACAAATGCTCAGAAGGTCTACGTTTGTCCCATGATGCTCTCTGTTTGGTGGTTCAGTCTCTGTGGGACTCTATGGGCCCAGGTTGGTTGCCTCTGTATGTTTTCTTGTGGCATCCTTGACCTCTCTGGCTCCTTCAATCCTTCCTCCCCATTTTCTACAAGACTTCCCAAGCTCTGCCTAATGTGACTCTCACACTTCCAAGTTCAGCTGCCTGCGAGAGGCGCAGCCTTGGCTCCCTCTGGAACACAGTGCTGACTCGGAGGAAACACCTCCCAGAAGATTTCACTTCAGTGATGCTGGTCTCTTCTTAATCAACACTGGTTTCTTAGCTCCAGCTGACCAACATCAACAGTCCCAGGAAGGCTAAGGTTTCACTTTAGTGATTGTCATCTCTTGTTAGTCACACTTGACTTTTCACTTCCAGCTGACCAGAATCTTAATTCAAAATAACAAATAACCCCAATAAAATCTTTTAAACTTCCCTCTGAAGCTTTACAGGCTAGGGCCCCATCATCTCTCTGCATGGCTCTCAACATGTTCATCTTCCAAGCTCCTACAGAACAGTGCACTGAGCTCTCAACACACAATCCTCCAAACACAGCATGGACAGGCCTGTCACAGCAATATCCCGCTCCTGGTACCAATTTCTATCATGCTTAGGGTTATGTGGTGTGATTTAACATCATGACCAAAGCAACTTGGAAGAAAGGTTTATTTGGCTAATGGTTCATCATGGCTGCTCATCCCTGAAGGAAGTTAAGGAAGGAACTAACACAGGGCAGGAACCTGGAGACAGGAGCTGATGCAGAGGCCATGGATGGGCGCCGCCTACTGGCTGGCTCCATACTACTTGCTCAGCCACTTTCTTTTAGAACCCAGGACCACCTGCCTAGGGATGTCCCTACCCACAATTGACTGTCTTCCCAGATATTTTGCTTTGAAAAGTACTATATGTCTGCCTTCAGCCTGATCTTACAGAGAGGCTCTTTCTCAAATAAATCTCCCTCCTCTCAGATGACTCTAGCTTATATCAAGTTGACATGAAACTAGTCATGATACCGTGTGGCACGAAATGCTGATGTGATGGTGGGTGGTAGTCCGAATGTCATGAGTACAACGAGCACACACAGAGCTCGACTATAATCTCATAACAATTAGAAATTGTACACACACACACACAGAGAGAGAGAGAGAGAGAGAGAGAGAGAGAGAGAGAGAGAGAGGGAGGGAGGGAGGGAGGGAGGGAGGGAGGGAGGGAGGGAGGGAGACATGCTACTTTCTGAAGCTGATTAACTAGGAAAAATAAGGACTTTTTGTCTCCTTCTGCAGAAAGTCAAATGCCTGTATTTGGCCTGGGGTATCAATGCGTTGGTTATAACATATTTTTCTGAAGAAATACACAGGGTTATAGTTATGACTGTTGGCGATACCAGCGGTGCATGTATCAGTGACTTGGAATTTTTAGTTGTATGTGGCTATCACTGCCCATCATCCTTCCTCCTGGATAACGAGGGAGAGTAATTCCCTTCAGGTTTTCACAAAAGACCAGTTTCTACTCCTGCTACATGCCCTCTGGTCTTTCTCCTGCTTCCTGTGTCCGCTGTGGAGTCTTTGCTAAGTGTCAGAGCTGGCTTCCCTGGCTGTAAGTCTCCTGGAGGCCCTGCCTGGGACTCTGCTGACACATCACTAGTCCACACGTACGCTCTGGGGCGCCTGAGTGGTGGGCAGCAGGCCGACTGCTCGTTACTGGAATATTCTTCCCAACGGCAGGGAGTGAGACCGGCGAGGTCACCACTGCCTTTTCTAGCTTCTAATTTATTAGCTGCTTAACTGTGTGTGTGTGTGCGCGCGCGCGCACGTGTGTGCGTGTGTGTGTGTGTGTGTGTGTGTGTGTGTGTGTGTGTGTGTGTGTATGTATGTATGTGTGTGTGTTTATATCAAACATGAATGTCCTGAAAGTATTAAAATGGCAAAAGATTTTAAAATATGTTCACATTCCTGGAGAATCTTCATCCAATTTAGTGAATGAAGTCATCGTATGTCCTCATCTTGGTCCACTCCATGTCACTGAATAAGCTTTATCCCAGATCCTGTGTTTATGTGCGGCTAACTTAGGGTGACATGGGTGTACATGGGTCAATGATGTCACCAAAACTGACTCACTCAGAAAATTCAGAAATTAGTTGAGAGGCATCTGCTACATAATTTGTAAGCTGATGTGTATGTTACTTTAATTTGGATTAAGAATCAGAACCTTGCTGTCGGCTTCCCCTTAAACTCAAATCCTCTGACAGTTTTCACCTGCCTTTACCTATGAATATCTGTGGACTTAGCAAAGGATACTCTTGTTTCCTTGTGCAGCTTGTGGCAGGCAGTGATTGTGCTGTGGAGTTTCTGTAGCCTTTCTTCAGAGATCAGTTAACTAGTTTCGGAAACATACCTGTTCTTAAGGATTGTCATTGATTACAAATGCCTCCCTCTCCCCCATCGAATACAAAAGCCAAGGAAGCTCACTCACTCTGTAGGCTCTTTGTGTTAGGAATGTTTCCTGAGCTAATTTTATAACACTGAGTAGTGTTTCAGTGGGAAATTTGTGGGCATTTGGGGGGAAACTTCTAGAAAGAGCGAAAAATAATAATCTGCTATCCAGTGTTTCTCAACACTTAATTCCATTTCAATTCAGTTGGGGTTGGGGTGAAGGAAGGGGCTACAGTCGAGATGTAAAGTGAATAAATTTTAAAAAAAAATGGGGTCATTCAAACACCCTGGTCCAGTACAGCTGAGATTCCCAGACCTTGGATCTGTTGATTTGATCACTGGCTGTGACCTCAAGCATGTTTCGCCCGGTTGCCATGCCAGCTTTAACCCTTAAGAGTCCACTTGTCCTGGTGAGGACTCCATCCTTAGTTATGATGGCTCCCGTCCAGCTGTGTTTCCTTCACTCAGCTGACCAGCATGAGAGCCTTGTAGTGCATTTATAAAGCAGGAAACAGCATGTGAACGGTAAGTGTATGGTCATCTTTCCATGTGTGAAACCGGCAGTTGCAGGACGTAGACACAGAATGCCTGTCGGGACACAGAATGCTCTCGATGAACTCAGTGGCATTCTTGAAAGGAAACACTATGTAGCTAACAAAGGGAGGGGAATTCCATTAAAAACGAGGCTTACCCAAATTCAAAATGCTTCTTTAAAACCTCAGCTGTGTTGTAGACTATTATATTCAGTGATTTTTCTTGACAGGTGAGTGGATGCTTATGTAGTGTGAGGCATATAAAATGGGTTCTCTATGCATTTCTTTTTGTGGCGAATAGATCATTTAAGTTAACTGAATAAGCCAAGATGTGATTGCAGCTTTAATCTTTTCTTTCTGTCTTTTAGCTCTGGTTTTCAGAAGTTTTAGCTCACTATTACAATCACAAGAGATATTGACAGTAAATAGTATCATAATGTCTGATTTCCTGTTTTGAAGCGAGTATGTGATCCTCAAGGCTAGGTTCAGTTGCATTCCTTAGGTAAGGAGTTCAATCCTGAGAAGCCATTGTCACGCCATTGTCATGTCATTGTCACTGGCTCCATGGCTGATGGCCCCGTGTATTCCCTGCTGTGACTGACACTTCTGTCTCGTGGATGTGCTGAGTGAGTGAGTGAGTGAGTGAGTGAGAGAGTGAGTGAGAGAGTGAGTGAGTGCTTCCAAGTGTCCTCTTGCACTGTCCTTCCTCGGTGAAATCTTTTTTTCCCTCTCTCTTCCCAGCTTCTCTTTCCCCGTTGCCCTGTTAACCTTGTGCTTACCCAACACATCTTCGCCTGTCGTCTGACTGACTACTACTGAAAGCTGGGATGGTCAGCTGCTGTCGCTGTAACAAGTTCCTGAGATGACTGGCCTACTCAGAGGATAGGGTTTATTTTTTTGACACACAGTTTTGGAGGATTTGCTGTCACACACACACAAAGGATCTTTTTGCCTCCATGATAAGAAATGTAAATCTAGAGTAAAGAGAGAGTGAAGTTTTCAGGTTAAACACTTAAGTTGACATAGATAAAAGATTCAAGGAAATGGGGAAGAGCATATGCATGCATAGGATGACTGAAACGGCCCTTCCGTGGATTGCTGGTGTAGGCCAGGTCTGGTCATTTTTCCATCGGTCATGAGGACATAAGGGTGATTTTTTTTCAAAGTGGCTTGAGTGTTGCTATTATTATTGTTGTTGTTGTTGTTGACATGGATTTGCTATGAAGCCCAAACTGGCCTCAAATTCAATCTTTGAGGCAAGGATCAGTAGCCGTTCATCCTTGTGTCCCAGCAGCTGCCTGGTTTCTGTCCTTGCAAGGAGAGTGGGAGTTGTGAGGAAAGGCTGTGGGCTCCTCCTGTATATTGCTGTCAATATAAGAGACTGTTTACCAGACAACAGGGTTGGAATTGAGGCCCGAGAATTTGTTTGCCTTTTGCCCCCGTGAGAGCCCCTGTCTACTTTGGTTTGATTGGCCCCGTTGCTTATTTGCCTATACGGTCTGGCACATAGTGACCAGGAATGTGTGGTGAGCAAGCCTGTCCTTCTCATAAAGCTTAACTAAATGAGAAAGTGAGGTTCCTGTCTCTCCCTGTCAAGGCTACACTCCCACTGACAACGTGCACCCATTAGCCCTGCCTAGCATCGGTTGGTTCTGCCTTTTCCCACTCAGCACCACAGTCTTGGGTCTTGTCCTTCACTGCATGAGCCTTGGGCAATCATTCCAAATGTTCCTTATAGCAGTAGGAAGTTTCCTGTTACACTGAGAGGGAAATATGAAATAATGACCTTTTTCTTTGTGGAGAAAGTACTCATTTTTTTTGTAAGGGTGCTACAGACTGCCAGATCTATTCTCTGAGGTACACAACTACATGTGTGTTGTGAAGCATGTATGGGCATGTGCATGACTTTGGGTAAGCTGGAGGATGTGTGGTGTCTGTTGCTGCTTAGAGTTTCCGCCTTGCAAATCAGTGCCACCAATGGTGACTTCCTCTTCTTCAAAAAGCACTCCCTGGAAATTCCTGTGGGTGTTACAGAACTCTGAACCAGATCATCAGGAGCCCAAACATGTTGTCATGCCAGCTTGCATCCTTAAGGTAGGACAGACAGGCTGCTGCTCTACATGTAGAAAGAATGAAGTGACAAAAAGGCATTTTTCTAGAGATTTTGTCTTGCCATTTTGGCTCTTTCTTGAAGGGCATTCCCATTTCCCTGAGGGAGGAAGGTGGCATTAATCTGGGACAGCTACCTCAAGAGGTTTTATCCTATCCAGAAGTTGCCTTTGAAATGTTTCTTTGATAGTTCTATATCTGGGTTTCTGTGATTTAGATTTTTCTTTTAATCTTTCAGCATCACATGTAACCACTTTAGAGCTGCTGCTGGGAGGGACACATCAGACTGCTGACAAGTCAGAGGAAAAGCCATAATAGGATTTCAAGCAGCTGTAATTCCCTAAGATGCTCAAAAAACCCTACATTCTAATGTTAGAAACATAGAAATAATCAATGGTATAGAGGGGTATGTGTAATTATGTATTTATTTATCACACACACACACACACACATACACACACACACACACACACACACCATTCCATTTGGACATCTATATGATTAAAACAAATAGATAAAGAAAGCTGTTGTAACTGTGCCATGCACATTTTTAAATAGTCCATTTGTATGTGGTATCTAACAGGTTAACTCTGAGAGCATCATAAATGAGCTTTGCATTTTCCAGGGAGATGTCCCTGTCTAATTGAGTAAATGAGTTTGTGGGATGCTGATACTTCTACTGCTATACTTGGGGGCACTACAAAGTCATCTCAGAGACAGAATGTTTAATAATGTTAGAGAAATCCACCACCATCTCCGTCTTTGCGGGGACTCTTTTATTTATTTTGTAATATGCTTTCCCAACCTGGCCCATGAGAGGACTCACTTTACAGAACCACAGCTGTGTCCCTGCTCGACACGGGCTCTGATGGCCAGGTGCTTCGGATTGCAAGCTTCCGTGCATGGGCCTGGGCCAGCTGTGCTGGGATTGATTCCTGCCGCACAGGAAACAAAACAGAAAGCTAGAACTAGGTCAGGAAAAATGCCTCCCTCATCATCTCATGCCAGCTCCAGCTTGTGTCCTCATTTTCTTCACTGCTGACGCCTGTCCACTGTCCTGTGGTCCCAGTCACACTGGCCCCGTAGAGGCGTTCGCTCTGTGGTTCTTGGTTCCGGACTAACACACACAGAGTAGCCAACGCTCAGCCAGGAAAGGAGGCGATCAGCGTCTATCCCCACCATGTATTAGCGTCTTTGGTCTACTTTTCTCAACATCCCTGTGAATAGAATTCATGCCCCGCTCCCCCCACCCCCCACCCCCGTGACCTCAACTACTTCGCTTCCGAAATGATTGTCTTATTATTGTCCGCAGCTCCGTCTTTCTGGTGCCGGCACACCGTCCCAGGCCAAGTGCATACATGTAAAGCTGCTTCTTGAGACTCCACTGCCCCGGCCCTGTGTGTACAGCCAGATGCTGTGCTGGATACTTGGGTAATATTGGTTGGGTCTCATAGAAATCCATAGTTACACAAACTAGGCTTCCATCCTTGATGCTAGAACTCTCCTTTCCTTTGTTGGATTTCTCTGCATCTGATAGGACTCAGTTCAGGCATCCATTTTCTACCAGATCCTCTGGGGCCTCTTCTCTTACCCCTAAGGCAGGCTACATGCCCTTTCTCTGGACTTGAAGGAGGGCTGTCCCATTTCAAACATGCACTACTGTGAATGACAACTGTCTAAATGCATATTGACTGCCCAATTCCATAGTCTAGGGCCTCCTGTGGCTAACAAAATGCCTGGTCCTACAGGCAAGCATTCATATTTTTCATGGACGAATGGATTTCCCAGTTATGTTTCTGCATCCTGCACCTGTGGTGACCAACTCTTCACCTTCTTCCTTTACACTAACCTTCCACATCCAGCCCACACGTACGCTCACTGGCTATTGTACCAAATCTGTGATGTCTGACCCCCAAGCCTAGACTTAATGTCTGTGTTGCCCTTTAGTTCCAGGAGAAATGCCAAGTGCATCAACCCTCTCTCTCAATGGAAAAGTAGAAAGGACTGAATGAGTTGCCTTTAATGTCTTTGATGATGATTAATTGAGATGATGGGATATGGTGAAGGATTTCTGTAAGTCCAAAACCATTGTTTGAAAATTGAGCCGAGTGTGGTGTCAGCTGAGACTGAAGCTCTGCTTGGATCAAAAGCTGCTCTGAACCCGGTGAGTCAGAGGCGCTGGCCTGTCCATCACCGTGGCATGGTGTGAGCCGTCCACTGTGACTTTTTTTTCCCTTGGCACATCAAAATTTAATACCCAGAGTGACTTGCAGTCAGTGAGACATGCATTCCTGCTTTTAGATGCAGGAGAATTATTCAAATGTTTCCTCCAATAACTCTTAACTCCTCGTAGGATTTCTGTAGGGATAACACCATCAGAGATCTCCTTTGTGAACAGTATTATGGTTTGTCCAAAATCTCTGTGGGAATTTGAGATCAGACGGAGAGTGTGAGTGGAGGGGCCAATGGGTCTCAGTTTTCTATGCAAGGGCAGTTGCTGACCAAGTCATAGCCAAGTTTCCCTAACTCTTTCCAGCCTTAGTCTGATCAGTTGGCAGCTGGTTCCAAGCTACCTCTGTGGAGATTAAAGGGAAGATTAGCATTTCCAATTGTTCTGCCCAGTTGGACACTTAGTGTCACATAGTGGTAAAACCAGAGCCCGATGACAGGGGGGCTGGGGGTGGGGTGGGGAGGAGAGTTATCATTGTTTAAGATGTTGATACCAGAACATCATGTCTGCCCTACATGCTGAGTGTATTCCGATAAACATGCTTTTGGGGGGCCTTCCTTTCTTCTTCCTGCCCCTCTTCTGTGCTTCCTGTACAAAAGGTAAGGGTCTACAGAAGGACCTCCCTCTCCCACCCACTAGACATATGGTTTCTTCTGCCTGCATTCAAATTGGCAGTTAACTTTATCCTCTTACCCCCAGCATCCCTGCACCTGGGATACAGGGACAGAAGGAGCCAGGACTCCACCAGCCACTAACACTCTCAGCCCCCCTCTGCACCAGCTGCCTACCTAGACTGCTCCCTGGGCTACCTGTCTCTCACTTCCCACATTGCCACAGGGAGAAAGGGAATAGGAGCGCATTTTCAATAACAACTTTTATTAGGATGAACCCGGCGGGAATGCAGTAGGGAGAAGGGGGAAAGGAAGCACTCAAACATTGGAAAGGGTTGCCTGCATGGTCCTGTTCTTTGAATTCAGAAGGAAAAGACCCAGTAGAAGCAGTGGGCAATCACTCCAGTTTTCTGATCTTGTCTCTTGCCAAGAGAAATATGCAGATGCAGCTGCCTTGACACTGGTCTCGATGTGACCTGTCTACCGTCATGCTGCCAACACTGCAGGTGTATGACAGACAGGGACGTCCAGGGGGTTCAAACCAAGAGTAACCTGTAGATGGGGCTTCTGTAGAGCCAGAAGAGATGTCCCCTCTTCTGCAGTGCCTTTCTGTCCGTGTGCTGGATTCGATGCAGAATCTTGTTACCCGTTTCCCAAGGACAAAGCCTCCAGCTTCAGCCCTTGCACAGTGCTGCTGCCTCTGACAGCCTGCAGTGATTCCGTTGGACACTGTAATGTACACTGTAGTACATCACTGCTCTTCTTAACGCTTGCAAACATTAAGTGCTTGAGTAACGAGGCCTTGATTTCATGGGTGTTTTTCAAACACTGGACAGTTTTTAAGGGGTTCTTAATAAATAGCATTAAAAATCAATCTTTACTGGCTGTGATAAATATTCATTTTCAAAATAGTGATTTGGTTAAAGGAACTTTTTAAATTAAGTGGCAAGTATAATTCAGTGTTGTCTCTCTCTCTCTCTCTCTCTCTCTTTTTTTTGTAACTCAGCCAGCCCCTCTGCTGTTAAAAGGTTGCTTTTTATGAGTGTTTCTGCCCTCCGGTGGAATATTTAAATCTCTCTCTTTTTAATTATTTAAATCTCCAAGAGAAATATTTAAGATTTGTTTATTGTATCAAATAAAGAATAGATGCAGATGTTAAGTAATTTTGCCACTGAACATATCTATATTATGATGGCATCTTATTTCATAGACAGTCTTACCATAATCATAAATTTCGTCATGCTGTTAGAAAATTAAAATATGCAAAGAAACAATGATACAAACCTCTGTGGGGAAATGTACTGCTACAGCTGGCAGAAAATAAGCATATTTTTAAAAAGACTCTTCCCCATCCCCTTGTAGGGGGTTGAACACAAAATCCCACATGTGTTGGGCAGGTGCTCTACTCCTGACCTGCACCTACAGCCCCCATAGGTCCTTTCTCCAGTGCAAGTTAGAAATGAGGTCACTCAGTCCCACGAGGTCAGCCCTAAAGACATATACATAGGGCCCTAGGTGTGGAACACTGGGGTGTCCTTACCCCCCACGGGGCATACATAAAGGGGGTATAGGTCTTCTCATCGTCCCCTCTTCCTGATTAGGGCCATGGATTCACCCTGGGAATGAAGGACTGGCATTGTTTCGTGTTTGTTTTAGCCCCGTTTTGTTCCAGGCAGGAAAAAAAAAAAAAGACCACATGTTCTCCTTTCCTTCAACTCACCCCCATTTATAGGACATAAGTTCTCCCTAGGAATAGCATCCCAAGAATATGGGCTTAATCCCCCTCCCTCAGGCTATGGACACCAAGGCCTCACTTCCAGAAAAGATACCAAGAAAATAGAAAACACCAGGCACACTAAATCTATTAAAAGAAAAAGTGGGGAAGAGCCTTGAACTCATTGGCACAGGAGACAACTTCCTGAACAGAACACCAACAGCCCAGACTCTAAGATCAGCAATTAATAAATGGGACCTCATGAAACTGAAAAGCTTCTGTAAGGCAAAGGACACTGTCAACAGAACAAAGCAGCAGCCTACAGACTGGGAAAAGATCTTTACCAACCCTACATCTGACAAAGGGCTAATATCCAAAATATATAAAGAATTCAAGAAATTAAACACCACAAAATCAAATAACCCAATTTTAAAATGTGGTAAAGAGCTAAACAGAGAATTCTCAACATAAGATATCAAATGGCTGAGAAACACTTTAGGAAATGCTCAACATCTCTAGTCATCAGGGAAATGCAAATCAAAATGACTCTGAGATCCTATCTTACATCTATCAGAATGGCTAAGATCAAAAACTCAAGTGACAGCACATGCTAGCGAAGATATGGCAAAAGGGGAAGAGTCCCTCATTGCTGGTGGGAGTGCAAACTTGTACAACCATTTTGTTAATCGATCTGGAGGTTTCTCAGAAAACTGGGAATAGTGCTACCTCAAGAACCAGCTAGACCATTTCTGGATTATACCAAAAGCTGCTCCACCATGTATCAAGGACATTTGCTCAACTATGTTCATAGCAGCGTTAGTCATAATAGCCAGAATCTGCAAACAACCTAGATGTCCCTCAGTCCAAGAATGGATAAAGAAACTGTGGTACATTTATACTATTAATACTCAGCTATTAAAAACAAGAAAATCTTGACATTTTCAGGCAAAAGGATGGAACTAGAAATGATTGTCCTGAGTGAGGTAACCGAGACCAGAAATACATGCATGGTATATACTCACTTATAAGTGCATATTAGCCCAACATGGGTGTCCTCTGAGAGACCCCACCCAGCGGGGGATTGGGACAGATGCTGGGACTTGATACCAGACTCTGGCTGAAGCAATGACAATTGTATGGAAGACTGAGGGGGCGGGTGGAAGGACCCAGAGGGGTCAGGAGCTCCACAGGGAGACCACCAAGGCCAGCGGATGTGGGCCTGGGGGGTCCTGCACAAACTGATGCACCAACCAAGGACAATGCATGCAGAGAACCTAGGCCCCCTGTTCAGACACAGCCGATGGACAGCTCATTCTCCATGGTTGTGGGGAGAGCACGGACTGACTCTGACATGAACTCTGGTGCCCACAATTTGATCACTGCCCCTTGGCAAGACAGCCTTGCAGGCAAAAAGAGGAAAGGTGAGACCTGATAGAGCAGACAGTGGGGTAGGAGGCCCCCTCTGCCCCCGTCAGAAGTCTAGGGGAGGGGAATAGGGCGGAAGAGGGAGGGAGAGTGGGAATGGGAAGATAAGAGTGAGGGGTTAACAAGTGGGATGTAAGGTTAATTAGTTATAATAAATTTTAAAATATATTTTAAAAAAAAGAAAATAGAGAACACACACATAACCACAACCACAACCACAACCACCACTCCCAAAGACGACTTCTGGGAAAAGGGAGCCCCGAAGTCTTGCCTACAGCATTGAGCAGCGATACAGATGAGCGGGATGGTGCCCTGGAAAGGAGAGATGGGTCTCAAGGATAAACTCCACACCTGCGCCTGAGGGAACTCACTTTATTCAGGGCATGGAGAACTCTGTGCCCAAGGATGTTGTCAAAACCGGTGAACATCTTTGTGGGGAGCAGCTAAGGAGGCGCTGGCAGCTTTCTGATGTGAACAGAACAGCAGGTCAACCAGCTCAGGGAGAGAACAGTGGAAACAGAGCCACAGGTGGATCCTGCAACCCCAGGGGTCTGAGGGTTGTTTGCAGTGCAAGGCTGGACCCACAGAGGCTAATTAGGATGCAATGTGCGCCAGCCTGAAAGCCTAAGCCATACATGTCAGTCAGCACAGAGCAGGATGCTCGCTAGTATCAGAAGCCCATCACCAAATCTAAAAACTTTAGCTCCTCCCAGCCCGGGGCAACTTCTAGGAAAGTAAATGAAGAAACAAGCTTGTATCTGCCTGAAAGTCTGCATAGGACTGTGCCTTCCCAGGGGAGATGGGAGATGGGGAAATCCAGGCTAGTACTCCCTGACAAGAAGGGGACACTGAACTATTTAAACTATATAACCGCACACCTTTAATCCCAGCACTTGGGAGACAGAGGTAGGTGGATCCCTGTGAGTTCGAGGCCAGCCTGGTCTACAAAGCACATCCAGGACAGCCAGGGCTACACAGAGAAACCTTGTCTCAAAAAAAAAAAAACAAAAGACCAAAACAAAACTAAATTATGATAACAACCAGTAAGTCATATATAGATCAAACGATAGAGCGTGTGGTTGATAAAGTTTTCTATAACGCATGTGTAGTATGCTGGCCAAAGAGAAATTTCTAGATAGTCAGACTGCAAGACAGGAAGAAGCTGAGTGCTGTGGAGCACAGCTGTAATTCTAGTGCTTGAGGAAACAGATGAGAGGGTCATGAGTTCTAGGACAGCCTGGACTACAGAGTAAAACTCTGAGTCAAAAGGAGGAAGAGAAGGAAAAGGAGACAGAGGAGGAGGAGGACAAGGAAGAGGAGGGAGAGGAGGAGGAGGAGGATATAAGACTAAACAAGAGCCTACTTACTAGGGCCAGGGGATTGGCCTCTAGCTACTGAACATATAAATTACAAAACAACACTACCAACTCAGTAGACTAGAGAAGAGGTGAATAGATTTGCTACAATGTATTATGTAAAAATATCAAGATCTCAACAAAAAGTAAAGACATGCAAAGAAAGAGGGGCATGTCCCTGCGTGTTTGCTAGATAATTCTAATACAAAGTATCAGGGACTGGGTGGCTTAAAGAACAGAAATTGTTTTCTTAAAATTCTGGATAGCAGGGCTGGGGAGATGGTTCAGCCCTTAAACGCTGGACTCAGAATCACATCTTCAAAATTCTGCATATTGCCATTCCAAGATCAAGATGCCAGCCGAACCGTTCCCTCAGGAGCCACGTATGCTCAGCTTGCTCACCTCCCACAGGCGTCTTTATGTATTTTCCCCTTGTATCTTACTGGATTACAGACCAAGACAGTCAATTCATGCTTCCTTAGCTACCTCCTTAAAGACCCTGTGTAAAACACAGGTACAGTCTGGAGCGTTGGAGGTAAGCACTTCAGCATGTAAGCTTTGCTATAACAGACCCACCAGCAGAGTAAAGCCAGGAAATGTCTCTTTATTTTTTAAAAAATACAGAGCCTTGAGTAGCCCAGGCTTGCCTCTAAGTCACTTATATAGCCTAGGTTAGTGTGGAATTACTGATCTTCCTGCTTCTGCCTCCTGAATGCAAGATTTGCACCATGTTCAGTTTAGGAAATTCCCTTTTGAAAGAGCCCCGTGCCATCAAAGCAGGTACTGTGAGCATTTTCACCCAACTAATGGAGATGATGTCTGAAAAATAAAACGTATGAAGACAATGCCTCATTAAGTGAAGAAAACCAGACATAAGTGAGCACATGACCAGAGGGACTCAGTAGGAACTCAATGGGAAATCTGCACTCCTGAAAGCAGAGAAAATAAGTCTGTAAATGTTATAAGGTCATTTAACAACAAAAAGATGAGGGAAGATGAACAATGTTTAGAAACGTGGGACCCCGTTCACCATAGCAGGGAAAACACGTAGAGGAATGCCAGGAAGACAGGGCGAGGAACGAGATGGCCAAGGACACAGATGACCTACATGTGCAAGAAGTTCAGTCAGCTCCAAACAATAAGCGGGGACACATCCACTGCCAGACCCTTGTCAGAAGTGCTCCAAGACAAAGAGCGAGCACCAAAGGAAGGGTGAGTCATCGCTGTGGGGAGAACCCTGACCTCTCCTTACCAGCGGCCGACACCACCCCTGACCTCTCCTTACCAGCGGCCAACACCACCCCTGACCTCTCCTTACCAGCGGCCGACACCACCCCTGACCTCTCCTTACCAGCGGCAGACACCACCGGAGGGTGACACACCCAAAGCACGGTGAGGGGAGAGCATGGAGAACCTCGACATATCCTGTCTGTGAAAACGAAGGGAAGACAGCAGCATCGCCAGACGTTAAAGAGCTGTTTGTTGACCTAACTCATGGGCGTCTTGAGCCACCCAACCCTGACCTGTGCCTGATCTCATGAGCTAAGTAGGGTTGGGCCTGGTTAGTTCCTGGATGGGAGAAGGTTTTCATGCTCAAATAAGATCCCAGCAGTATATTTCCAAGCTCCATGGAGAAGGGGGTAGTGGTGGTGAATACTGGTGAAGGTATTTATGCAGGCAAATTTCATAAGACAGTATAGTCAAAACTGTGTTCTTCTGTAAACTACTTTAAAGGAGAAATGCCGTGAAACGTGCCTATCCTATCACTGAGTCTGTGGCAATAATCCTTGAAGAAGCAGACACTGATGGGGAAAGGAATTTGAGGAGTGGAGAAAGGGGGGGATGATGCAGGCGTCACCCTGCTGTATGGTTGTCCCCCGAAAAAAGTAAAATGTAATAGATTTGACCACTACACATAACATGGAGAGAAGCAAAGGGCTGTTGGGGTAAGAGAGCCACGTGAGACGGTCACACAATCATCACTCACACCCACAGAGATTAGGATGTTCTGCTGTGTCCCAGAGTTCCGTTGCCTTATAATTTCCTTTCTCCTCTTTGTCTTACAATACAGAAGATATTACAAAAGGACAGCCCATAAGACGAGCCCATAACAGTGCAAATTTTTGTTCACAGCACCTGTAGCCTAGTAGCCTTACATGTGACATCTGTAGCAGCCAAGAGAATTTCAGTTCCCACAACCAAGCCCAGGAAAGAGGGAGTGAGAGCAGGTGATGGGGCCTTTCTGTGTAAGCTGCTTCCTCCGTCTCTGACTTGCCAGCGAGTCCTTCGCTGACCCACAGACACGGTCAGGCCTTCCGATGGCTGCATGAGAAGGCCCCTCAAGCCTTGTGACCCCGGGGCAAACTTAGAAAAAGACCTGCTTGGCATGCCACAGTGTTTCCTTTTCCACATCCATACATTTTCAATGTTTGAGGAAAAAATAGTACAGCAAGCACAGGCACCAAATGGAAGACCAAAAAAGTTAAAATGACATGAAACAGTCGAATTACATTGAATAAGTGAGACCAGGTGCCACTGTGCATGCCCTTACATAAACCACTGTTTTATGTCAAAGAGAAACTTCCCCTTATTTTTTTAAATAGCACTGTTGAGAAATAATTCTCACTTCAAACAATTCTCCCATTTACAGTGTGTATATAGTTCAATGGCTTTTCATTTGTTCGTTCACTCAGCATCATGCACTTATCACACTATAAACTAAATTTCATCTCCCCAGCAACAAATGCTGAAATCCCTTTACTTATCGTAGCAAAGCACTAGGCATGATAATCCGTGTGGGGCCGTGGGGAGCGAGTGGGGCAGGCAGCGGGTAAGGAGCATGCGTGTTCTCTGCAGATCACTAGGGCTCCTGGCCGTCAGCTGGAAGGCAGATAGCTCGAGAATGCTTTTCTCTAGTAAGTTTAGCTCGTGGGAAATTCACTGTGTGGTTCCATTTAAGTCTAATGGGAGTGTCGGGCCCCACAACAAGGCTGGATTGTGCATTACACCACTCAGCACAGCAATCCCCGCATCGTTTCCAAAGGGAGTCTGGGAGAGAATTGGAGCTCAGTGTGTTTTGCTTCAGCAAAGAGGCAGTTGTAATCAAGTGGCGCTGTGTTTTAGCTAGGCAATTTTAAAACAAATGCTTGATTTTAAAAGGCCCGTGTGGTTTTCCTTTCATTTTCTTCCTTTGAGGTTTCAGAGACCAGAGCCTGTGATGAAAAGCTAGTGCAGTTCACCGTAAAATAATTGGGAATGTGACTAGCACGTTCACCAGCCACAAACAGCCACACTGAAACGCTCATGTCCATGCCTTCTGTGAGTGAGAAACTCTGAACTGACCTAAGAGCTGACAAGGAGCGAGCTTGTCAGTGTGTGTGTGTGTGTGTGTGTGTGTGTGTGTGTGTGTATGTGTGTGTGTAGGGGAAACAGGTAGGTTTGTTTCAAGTTTTTTTCTGTGAAGACAGGCAGTGCCTTATCAGAAGTTTACCCTGGATTTTGGACTGTCTGTTCCCTCTGCCGGCTGAACAGAAGTACTGCCAGACCGTTTCCTGGCCTGCAGACAAACAGCTAGATGAAACACACAGTCTTTAACAATTTCTGAAGACAAATGACATTTTCTAGTTGGTCCTCTTCTTGGCCTCCTCCTATGCAAGCAGGGCGTGGAAAGGTGACACATACTGGATCTGCAGATGCTGCCGCAGAGGGAGTAGCCACAGCCCCAGCTGTAAGACACCCAGGCATTGGGTGCCAAGAGGGGTGGTCTTCCCAGAGAGAGGGTTGTCAGGGAGACCTCAGGAGTGGTCCGAGAACCTGTGAGGGCCTACAGCCATGGCAGTTAGTTGTAGTATTGTAGGTGCCATGCCTACTGTGTTAAGTAGCCACACCCAAAGGCCCCTGGGATGAAGGCTTGGTGCCTAGCTTGTGGCACTGTTACACAACAGTGCCTCCTTTGGAGGCAGAGTCTGAGGGAGAAGCCATAGTTATGTGGGGCAGACATGCCGAGGAGGGGATATTGGAACAACTGTACACAACACTCTCATGTGCTCCCTCTCTCCCTCCATCCCTCCCTCTCTTCTTCCCTCCCTCCCTCACTCTTTCCCTCCCTTCCCCCCTCCTGCCCCCCTCAGCTGCCCTGAAGTAGCCAGCACCACATACCCTGCTAGTGCTTTGGCCTCACCACAGGCCTAATGGTAGAACAGACTTACCATGATCTCACCTCCTTTGCCACATGTGTCCTCTGAGTTAGTGTGACAGGACCATGTCACTTCTCTCTGTTCCATGTTGACACAGTCAATTCTCACGTCGAGCTATTGTCTTCACTTCCCTTCAAGCATGGAGGGAAGGAGCTGAAGATAATGGTTCAGGCGATGGGAGCACTGGCTTCTCTCCCAAAGGACGCAGGTTCGATCCCAGCACCCTCAAAACTGTGCTCAACTCAAAACTGTCTGTGACTGAACCCCCTGGGTTTCTGACGGCCTCTTCTCACCTCCACGGGCCCACACATGCTGTACAGACATACATATAGACAACACCACTCACGTATGGGATAAAATAATAGTAATTGTTTAAAGAATGCGATGAGCAACCAGGAGGGGAAAGCACACCAGAGCTTGTTTGCCACACAGGAACAATCTAAACCGGAAAGTGGGAGCTTGAGAGGGCAATAGCAACAGAGTGCCAATCCTCCTGGGAGAAGTTGGTAGCTTCACAGTGCCCAGCCTAGAGTCCGGCAGCGAGTGTCACAGCTCTCACATGGTCCTAGGGTGCCACCCTGGAGCAGGCCTCGCACAGCAGACAGATCCTTGATAACAGTATTGATGCTGTGTGTCTCCTGTCCAGTCAGGTCTGGAAGGCTGAAGGAGGCATTGCCTTTGGCATCACACACTGGTGACCCCACCGGGCTCCTCTGGATTGGCGCTGACCAGTGGTCACAGGTGGCCCCCGTTGAACCAAGTGAGTCACAAAACAAAACCAACCATCAGGGCTCTAAGAAAGGAGCTGATAGGGAAAGAGAGGAGGTTGACGGGAGGAAGGTGAAGATGGAGGGAAGGAAGTCATCATAGATCATGATGAACACTTGGGAAACTGTCAAAGAGCAAATGTAACTGAAAGGGTGGGCTGCCGGCGTCTCCCGGCTTACAGTGGAAGCGGAAGTGGTCACAGGTGAAGGCAAGAATGACAGATCTCAAAGCACCAAGTGCCACCCAGATCAAGTTCCTCTGCCTGGAAATGCCAGCAGAGGACCTGTCCCCGGGGGGGTTGCTAACAGACCTTTTGGAGCCAAGCCCCTGCCTGGGGATTGGACTTAGGCCTAGAGCTGAACTCTGAAGTTCCAGCTTCTACCTCTGAAGAGCAGGAGTGTGTCCAGTCGCCAGCTGGAAGGTGGACTGGTGAAAAGGCTCTGTGTGTTCCCTTCCATACAGTTGGGTGGGCCGTGGTTGCTGGGAGGGAGGAGACTGTATGCAAATGAGTCTTAAAGGAAGATCAACCAGAACAGAACTAACCTGGAGAGAAGAGGGGAGAGACCCGAGCTACCAAAAGTGTTCACAGCTTACTACCATAGCTGCCACAGTAGTGGTTGACAACCAGCTGTCTGCAGGATACTAACGGGTAGTTAGCACCAGGGAGTTTGTGTTTCCAGTTGCTGAATTCTCTGAGGTTTGTCTGTGGCTGTCCCAGTGTTGTCTGGTGCTGACAGTCTCATTAGGCAGCCCACTCATCGTTGCATGGTTGCAGCCTGTGTCTGGCTCTGTCTGTGCTTGGGGCTTTTCAGCCCAGCAGGTTTTTAAGCCTCCTCCCCACCTAGCTGCTGGCCTCTGCTGCCCTGACAGCTGGGACCCCATACATCTCTGTCAATATTATCACCAAGCAAAAGCACCAGCTGCCGATGATTTAGGAGGGAAAAAAAAAAGCTATGTTTTAAATTGACAGCTTTTTTTTTTTTTACTTTAGCAACTTGCTGCTGATGTTTTAGTTTTCTGTTGCTGTGACAAAACACCTAAGGGGAACAATTTTTTTTATTTTTTAAATTATTTTTGTACATATACATTTATATTATTACACATATGTGCAATAGATTACCTATGGCAAGAAGAACTGTGACACAATCAAGAATTATATAAATGTTACATTCTTAGTGTTTTTGGCTATTTGTATTTGACAGCGTTGAAGAAGACATCTTTCCTATCTTGGTGCATCTAACTGTCTGAATGTAAATGACTCTCCATCACATACTGTCATTATCAACTTAGATCACCTATCTAGACCTAACAATTTTTTTTAAAGATATATTTTGGCTCACAATTCCGGTGGTTTCTACCCAGGCTACAGCTGAGTTAGCTACTTCATGGTGGTCAGGGATCAAAATGGACAAGGAGGGAAGCCAGGGTCCCACTGTTCCCGTGAAAGCATCAGTGACCAGGGCCCGGGTCCGAAGTGTTCCACCACTTCTCGGTGGTGCCACAGCTGGCAAAGCAGCCTCCAGTGAGCAGCCTTTGGGGAGCACTTCACACCCAAGCCTCAAGATGTCTTCTACCTTTAATTGCAGCACCGGGGAGGCAGGGGCAGGTGGATATGTGAGTTCAAGCCCAGCCTGGTCTACAGAGTGGGTTCCAACACAGCTAGGGTTACACAGAGGAAACTTGTCTTAAGAAAAATAAAAGCTTCCATTCCTCCCTGGTTTTTGGATATTAAGAGTAAAGAGGCAACATAAATTTTCAGAAATAGATTGTACATATTTTGAATAATAATAATAATAATTTATTTTTTAGCCTTTATTTGTTTCCTTGGGGTCACACAAAAGTTCAAAGGCTGCATTAAAATGGATAAGCTTTAACTGTGAAATAAATGATAAATTTGCATAATATCACTCTAGGCAGCATTGCTAAAGGCATCAAAAAATACTTAAAAACTTGATATGTAGACTAAATTTGCAGTTTTATTGAAAATGATCTTTCTACCTCTGAAGTCAAGATAGTATTTCACATCACGTTTAGGTTTTCGTGGTACTCCCTTTCCTCAAGAAATCATTTATAAAATTCACAAACATGTGCGACACTGGGCTTGTTCTTGTCTGCCTTCCTGCGTCATGTCAGAGCTCGAGGAAAGGCTCACAACACCAGCTCACGAGCTAAGGCTGGGAGCTTCACGACCCTTGCTGGGCTGGCGCTTTGCTTCATTCTCTCTCGAGTCACTGGAGATGGGCGGCCCCTGCTGAGCGTCTGTCCGCTCCCTGACAGCCTGACTCTATTTTAGAACACTGTACATTCCTCAGTAAGGCACGGCCTTTGTGGGTCACGTACCATGCGTGTACCTCGTGTTGTACATAGGCGTCTATCACATAGGCACATGATCTCAAAGTCACAGCACGTAGCTCCAGGAAGAGAGGGTGAGGGAGTGTGTGGCAGGAGTAACATCAGAGAGGCCTGGCGGAGCTTGGAGTGGCACCAGCACTGTTGTGCAAACCACAGGAACACACTTGGTGACCCCTTGCTTAAAGAAGAAAGTGAAAAACACGTGGCTGAGCTGTCAAGACTATGCTCTTCCTATTTTAATCCTTAGCTGTGTTATCAAATGTGGTGGCGTTGTGACATGACACTGCATACATGTGATCTTAAAATAGAATGTATCGGAAAAAATATAATGCTGTCAGAAAAAAAAAACACTAGTACATTTGAATACTTCAAAAGTGTAAAAGCATAAGGCAGAAGTAACCAAAAGTGTTAAAGTAAACAGCACTGTAGAATTCTTCAAGTAACCTTGAAACTCACAGGTTCTTAGCGAAGCTGATGGAAGGGAAAGACTCACTGTAAGTGAACAGTGATAGAAACCAGGGAAGGGCAGCCGAGGCCCAGGCACTCATAGCCTGGGGGATTCTACACACACACACTTGGAAGCTCTACAGCATCCGCTCCATTTTTAAAACAAGGAAATCCTGAAATTTGCAGGCAAATGGATGGAACTAGAAATGATCATCCTGAGTGAGGTAACCCAGACCCAGAAAGATACACATGGAATCTACTCACTTGAAACTGGACCCTAGCCCAAAAGGGATGTCCCCTGAAAGTCTCCACTTACCCAGAGACTGGGATGGATACTGGGACTTCCTACTGGGACTCTAGGTGAGAGAGGTAAGGAAGGATAGGGAAATAGAAGGATCCAGAGGGTCCTCGAATCCTACAAGTAGACCATTAAGATTGGCGGATCTAGACCCAGGTGGGTCAGCTCAAACTACTGTACCAACCAAGGACAATGCTTGTAGTAAACCTAGACACCTATTCAGATCTAGCCAATGGACAGCACTTTCTCCACAGTTGTGTGGAGAGCAGGGACTGACTGGGACATGAACTCTGGTGCCCCATATTTGACCATTTCCCCTTGGTGCAGAGACCTGGTGACACTCAGAGGAAGAGTAAGCAGGCTACCAGGAGGGGACCTGATATGCTGTGATCTTACAGTGTGGGAGGGGGTCCCCTTCTATCACAGACCTAGGGGAGGGGAATGGGAAGACACAAGTGAGGGGATAACAAATGAGATGTAATCTGAGTAAATTACTTAAATAAAAATTTTAAAAATAGATACAATACAAAGTCAGATAAGAAAATAATTTTCAGAGACAGGCTCTCACTGTGTAGCCCTGACTAAATTTACCATGAAGGCCAGGCCTGCCTCCATATTACAGATACCTTCTGGAGACCTGGGGTAAAGGTGTGGTCTGTCCACCATGCTCAGCCACGAAAAGAAAGTTTAAAAGAGCAGTAACTATTGAAAATATATAGTACAAAATCCATCCCTAAAATAGGTGTAAGAGGTGAATAAGGGATGTAATTTCTAATAAACTTAATAAATAACTTAATTTTAAGCTCTTGAGAACCACACCCAGGTTATAGAAAAGACAAGCAATATCCTGACTAAGTACGATATGCTAGAAAACTCTGGCACTCAGCTAGATGGAAGAGAATGGAGAGTCCAGCTCACTTGTAAACATGGCCACGAGAGTCCTTCATAAATAATTGGTAATTAAAGTGTGTAATAATCTGGAGAATTAAACATGTGGAATAAGCATGGAATATGCTAACCATGTAAACCAGCTCACCTGGAAATAACTATTGAATCCGCTATCCAGCTTTAAACAGCGGGAAATGTATGATTTTGTCCTGAAAAGAGATTAATGAAATATTTTCAAAGCAGTAGAAAACAACAGAGGGATTTCCTGTAGCCGCAACGTGGCCAATGCTGATGTGTTTAGGAAGTATCAGTATAGGAACAGGTAGGTTTTGGAGATGTGCTACGTCAGCTGTTTTATACACTGGTAGGCTCTACCCAATGACGTTGATTATAAAATGCTTTGTGATAGAGAGCACCAAATTTTTATTATTTGAGATGGTGGCATCGTCTATGTAGAATCAAAGGTGAACAGAAAGCTATTATAATTAATAAAGAGTCAATCAAGTTGTCTAGGAATAAAATCAATAAACAGACATACATGGTTTCGCGGTCGTGGCTAGTATCATAAACCGCCTCAAAAATAGATGGGCAGATGCATATGGCTTACCATAGACATCTCTGGCACTTCCAGAATTCAACAAAAGCCTCTTTTTAAAACACACGGGGTTTAAAATTATCTCACAGATTACCTGATGTGTGTGCAGGAAGAGCTATGTTATTTCTAGGAAGAAGAAAGGGGGGCAGACATCATGGAGACACTTTCTGCACCAGGTAGTAAAATATCTGTATCGCGCTCTGGTGCTCTGAATACTTCCCTTACCCCCGTGCCACCTTCTCCCACCGAGTGTGTCAAGACTAGTCAGGGGCTGGCACAGAGTGCCCTGTGGTGGTGCTAACACTAGGGTGGGTGCAGCCTGAACCCTCTTCCCTTAATTTTCACACAGGCGCCAGACCATGCTACAGCGAACAGAGGACCGGACAGGACTGCTACGGAGCAGAACACATTTTTTCAGGGTTCTTGCCTCAGGAGGAAGCAGAGAGTGGTTCTCTTGATCCCAGAGGCATGGCACAAGAACTGTAGTTTCTCAGTAAAGTAGATCCCTCTCCTCCTGGGAGAACGTGAAGGCAGGTGGTAAATCAGGGTGCGGTGCCTGGCACCAAAACGGAAGCAGACAAGAGACACTCGTGGAAGAGTCACTCAGTGCAGAGGGTTTAGCTAGGAACATCGCATCCTCCGGAGAGTCCTGGCATGTTTTCCTCCTGCATTAAAGATGGTGAGCGCAGGCTACCATAACAACACATAATAGTGTAGCTTAGAGCGAGAGAGGTTTCTTCCTCTCCTTCGCCCAGATCTGAATTTCGATCTGTATCGGTCACTGGCTTTGATCCTCATAATCATCCTGGGCCTTACCACCACGTCTGGGTTTGGACTTGTGGGAGAGGTACAGGAGCACGGAGGAGGCGTTTGCTGCCTCGAGGCTCTGATTTCAGGAAGCAGGCAGCCTGTAGGCTCCATTACTAAGAACGTGGTCCCAAAGCTGCATTCAACTGAAAACAACTCTGGAAAACACGATTTGGATGTGAGGAAGGGGAAATGGATTTTGGTGGAAAATTGGCAGCCTCTGCTTATGCCCCTGGACTCATCAGTTTGGGGATAAGGATGCCTTGTTGGCACCTCTGCAAAATATGCCAGGAGACCTACACAGCAAAGCTCATAGGAAAACAATGATAATAAAAAGAACAAGAAACAAGAAAGCACAAATGCCCACATGAAGAAGAGCGAAACCTATTAGGTTCACTCACACAGGAATGAAAATGAATAAGTCAGGGTACACAGCTGAGAATGGTGATACGAGGTTCTTGTAAGCAATATTAATGTTAGCTGAAAGAATAGCAGATGTCTGGGTACTTATTAATATGCAAATTATATATCCATGCATGCTGTACACCTAAAATGAAAAGCATGGCACTACATACATAAGGAGCTCTCTGTAGCACAAAGTATGGGCTGAGCAACCCTTACCTGCAGTACTCTGGACCAGAAGTACTTTGAGTTTTACATTTTGTTTGAATTTCTGGATCTGTGTGTGTGTGTGTGTGTGAGAAAGAGAGAGAGAGAGAGAGAGAGAGACAGAGACAGAGACAGAGACAGAGACAGAGACAGAGACAGAGACAGAGAGAGACAGAGAGAGACGCCCTAGTGATGAGGTAGGAGTTCCGGGCACAGATCTCTCACTTATGGGCCGTGTGCACATTATGCTCATAACTTCCAGGTGGTTCTGTTTAATTCTGTGTACATGCATCTTTACCTGTGACCCGTCACATGGCGTCAGGGGAAGAAGTTCTATCTGTAGCACTATGTCGACGCTCAGAAACTTTTGGGAAGGAGCAGGTGGGAGTTTAGTTTAAGAATGCTCCATCTGCATAAAATTAAAGGCATATCCAAGTGAGCATGTGTGCCGTGACCTTCGGGCGTGTCCGGGAAGGCCTTCCACAGTACGTGACTGGGGGAAGGGGAGTGAGGGCCTGTCCTGAGGGTGGATGGCATCATCAACTCACAGACTGGGGTCCTGAGTGAACGAAAGGGAAACACAGGCATTCCCCGTTACTCTGCTTCCTGGCTGACTAAGGGGTGAGAGGGGTCCCAGCTGCATGTCCCCACTTCCGTGGAACCTCCTTCATGACTCCTTACCGTGACATCTGCCTCCCCAAACCAGGAAGCAGAGTGAGTCCTTCCTCCAAAGTTGCTTTCTCAAGAATTTAGTCAAAGCATCGAAAGAAGTAATCAATATGGTACCATTCCCCAGGGGTGAGGCAGCAGAGACTGCTCCCCAGATGATTAGTCTTCTCTCAAGGGACGCTTCAGAACAGAGAAAAAAGAGCGGGTGGAGAAGGAGGGAGAGATGGAGGGAGGGAGAGAGAGGAGGAAAGAGCGCCAGGGAGGAAGGAAGAGATCTATTAATGTAAATGTAAATCTAACTATTGTTAAAGTTCCAAGTATATTGGCAAATGAGGTTACTGAAGTAATCGTTCGCACGTTTAAGCTATGCACAGTTGGTCCTTTGTATCATGGCTCCCAGCCGTATGCTGAAGTGTAGTTATGTTTACGTCGGTTGCATCTGCAGGAAACACGCGTGGACTTTTTAATTCTCCTCTCCACAGGGCAATCTAACAAGTACTTACATAGTATTTGTGTTGTGTTAGGTATTATACATAATCTAGACAAGATTAAAATACATGGGAGGATATGCCGAGGCTGTGTACAAATATTACATAATAATCAGGAAGGGATTTGAGCGTCTGTGGATTTGATCACCTTGAGGGGATTCGGACACCAGAACCCCAAGGACAATGCTTACATGCATTCACAAATGAATTGGTACCTACAACTTTGCAGTATAATTATGCATATCATGTTCATATGTCTCTATAAATATGTATTTGCACTAGAAAATACTAGAAAATAAATGAGAAATTAGCTAAATATAGTAAAAAGCCAGAACTAGAAGTAAGACTTTCAGTGTTTATCTTTTAGTGTGATTTTGATTCTTATAAGCATGTAAATGAACATTCTAGCTTTCAAAGTATAGAAAAAGCAAGTCTGGAAAAGCAATTGACAGACATTTGTAACTTAGGAGAAAGAAGAACTGTCCTGGAAAAATAGATGATAAAAGCAGAATGCATAAAGGAAAAGCAAAGGCCTAAACATTGACATCACCACCATTTCAAACCCTCACCACTCACGGGAGGCGTGAGTGCAAGTGAAAACAAGTTAACAACAGACCCAGGTGTCTGTAAATCATTCAAAGACTAAGAACTAGTGGAACAGACCTATAAGAAATATTTTTTGGTAAATAAGGGAACAAATGATCAACTAACAAAGTGAAGCAAAGGACATAAATAATTCCAAAATGAAGAAAGAAATGCAATTGATAGTGGAGCCCTTCGCTTGCTGTGTTTTCTCTATATTTTTAATACTGTTTACATTTCATTACAACTTTTTGCAATTAAAATTCAATTAATATCTTGAAGAGAGAGTGGGGAAACAGAGTTGGGGGAGAAGAAGCCGTGAACATATGTGCCTGTAGCCTCGTCTTACCGGTGAGGACTTGGGGTAACTCCAGACTCAGACAGCAAGCGCAGGCAGGACCGTGGTGCTCTCAGATGGACCGACAGTGCTGTGGAGAGGGAGCCGTGGACGTGTGCAGCTGCCCTCCTCAGCTTAGCATCTGAGCAGGACCAGATTCTTGTATTACAGACCTGCTGGCTTCCGGCAGCCGGTCCACCTCAGTGCGTGTCTTTCTTTGGACCTCTGTTCTTACCGCTATTGGTTGAAGCATTGAGATGTTCTCAATTATAAATGCTTCAGAATGGGTAAGGTCGCTTCTGTATTCTTCTCCATGAAATGCAATATTAAGAGTCATCACACTCATATAATCATTCTGTTCTATCTTCCTCTGGTGTTCCCTCACTCTTAGATGTAGTGGTTGTTTTTTTAGCTCTGTTAGTGGTGTCTAGGGTCCCCACAGAGCTCTGTTAGCTGTGTCTAGGGTCCCTACAGAGCTCTGTTAGCTGTGTCTAGGGTTCCCACACAGCTCTATTAGCGGTCTCTAGGGTCCCCAAAGTTCTCTGTTAGCAGTTTCTAGGGTCCCCACAGAGCTCTATTAGTGGTCTCTAGGGTCCCCAAAGTTCTCTGTGTTGTGACCAGATGTGGATTTCTGCAGAAGGAAACTTCTTGGATGCTGAGAACCTCTTGTCTTGGGGGTAAGTTTCTAGAATGGAGTTAGAAGTTGCATTGCTTTTGAGAGTAGCAAAGTAGACTCCCCTCAAATGTCTATGACCTCACTTCCTATGGGTAGTTGGCTTGGTTGATACTACCAGAAATGAATTCCCTAGTGTTGGGACACGTGCTGCTGTGACATGGTGTCTTCCGTCTATGACAAGGAAGCTGCACCCATGAAGCACCAAAATTAGTCACCTAGAGAAGACCTGAATAATGACAACACCAGCCGACATGCCAGTGTTGAGGGAGAAGTCTCGCATGGCCCGGCATCCGGATGAAGAGCTGCGGGCAACGAAAGGCTGAGGAGGGTAGATTCGGGCTTTTCCAAGGCCGAGACCCCTGACAGATTATCCAATCCCGTGTGATCATCCATAACACTTACACACACTAAATTGACTTATAGTTTTTGGTGTGTGTGTGTGTGCGTGTGTGTGTGTGCATGTGTGTGTGTGTGTGTGTGTGTGTGTGTGTGCGCGCACACATGTACATATATAACACCTATTTTAAAAGGAGTTACCAACTTCAGAGGGAGTGTGGGAGACACAAGAGAAGTTTGAGGGAAGAGAAGGGGCATAAATAATGTGAATATAGTACACATGTAGGAAATTCTTAAAAATCAAAGTTTTAATAGTAATTTTAATGTTTTAAAAGATTTATCAAGGCCATTGATATTTTTAGCTGCTTATAATAGAACAATATGCAGATTCAGGGAAACCTGATCTGCCATGAGATGTACAGTGACTCTCTGAGTTTATAGATGTGAGTGAGGAAACAACCAATGTGGATATCTTTGTACTATAAAGAGTGCAGCATCCTAAAAACAAACCAACAAAAAATGCCTATACTCCAACAAAAAAAAAATGAGCAGAAATTCTACATAGAGCTCTAATGAGGACTTAGTGCCACTGGACAAACTAGGCATCAAAAATACCAGTTTCTTTCGGACTCACCTAGATGTTGACTGTACGTAGGTTGTCGTTAACTAAATAGAATGTGTGTGCTGGCAGAACATATTGTCTGACTTCTAATTTCAAGCCTAGTGTCTCTGCAGCAGGTCTGGTACTGAAGCAGTATGTTGGGTAAAATATTATCCATGTTTTTTATCACATGCCAGTTGCTCTAAGCACTTTCTGTCTTTTCATTCTTCCCACTGCAAATATAGAAGGTAGGCACGGACGGGAAAAGCAACTTAGAGGAGTTGAAACAATTTACAGAACTGGCAGTTCAAACAAATGATGTGCCAACTCAAAGATGGCTTACCCCGCCTCCCGTAAGGGATGACGGTTGGTGTGCAGACTTCTCCACTTGGCGCACTGGAAAACTTAACTTCCCCACTCTGAATATCACAGACTCTCTGGAGTCATCAAACCAATGATGAGGACTGTAAAGCCCCCTGAGTGTCTTCCCTGAGGATTTACATCTGAGCTATTTCCATGTGTTGTGTTACTTTCTTTTCACCGTTCTTGCCCCAGCCACCCCTCAGACATCCCAAGTCTGTTTACCATCCTTTTGTGTGTTGGTAATTATTCCACCTTCCAGGGATCAAAATTCTCAAGCATGTGAGTCAGTCTGTCTCTGTCTCTGTCTTTCTGTCTGTTTGTGTGTGTGTTCTCTCTCTCTCTCTCTCTCTCTCTCTCTCTCTCTCTCTCTCTCTCTCTCTCTCTCTCTCTCTCTCTCTCTCCTGTGTGTGTGTGTGTGTGTGTGTGTGTGTGTGTGTGCATGTGTGCATGCATGCATATCCGTGCTGTTTAGTTTCCATGCCCCATATGTTTTCTCTCTAACATACCTGCACCTCTTGTGTCCTTCTTAACCCCTTTGCCACAAAGTCCAGTCTTAACTACTGCTGCCCCTCGCTAAAGAACAGTCCCCTCCCTGCTCCTCAGCTGCCCTCGCTAGAGAACAGTCCTCTCCCTGCTCCCCTGCTCTGCTGTCTTGGGTATTATGGCCTTCCTTCTACTTTACTTCACTCAGTGGCATAATAAGTGTTTGTTAATGGATTTGCAGTGTGAAGGCAGAACTTTCTGCCATGTTTCTAAAATTAAATACCCATGGGCCTCTTAGAGTTCTTACTCCCTTTTGATTCTTAACACCAAGTCCACAGCCATTACTTATACACTGAGCCTTGAAGTAATGCTAAATCATTAATGCCAATGTCTTCCTTAGTAGAAAAACCTGTCATTGTGTTTGTTGATATTCAGTGAGTTTTGATATATTGTGAGGAAATAGACCTATCTGAATTTCTGGTTGAAATATTTTTAAAAAGTCATCTTATAAGAAGTTAAGAGCTGGGCGTGGTGGTGCACACCTTTAATCTCAGCACTTGGGAGGCAGAGGCAGGTGAATCGCTCTGAGTTCGAGGCCAGCCTGGTCTACAAAGCGAGTCCAGGACAGCCAAGGCTACACAGAGAAACCCTGTCTCAAAAAAACAAAAACAAAAAAAAAAAAAAAAGAAGAAGAAGTTAAGAAAACTTTTCTGTATCAGCTTCATAGGCAGGAAGAGATTTTAAGCATCCTTAACCCGAGCTTTTGTATGTTAGTTGAATTCAGATCAACAACCAGCTCTTGCCATCTTACCACATAAAAGATAATGCTACTGTAACTTTAGGAAGCATACGTGTACATCAGCCTGAATTCCTGCCTGTGCAAAGCCTGGAGTCAGAGGAAGAGAGTCAATCCATCCATGACACAAAGGTCTGCAGGTCCCAGTGCTGTGTGACACTGCAGTTCCTAACAGTGGGTAAGATTTGTCCCTAAGAGGATGATGACAGCGAAGGCATCAACTAGTGTGGAGTGGTTACCTTGGGCCAGGCTGTGCGCTAAACTGTGTACTAAACTTAATCCACTTAATTTCACAAGTTCGTGATATGTCATATTTTGCTGGGTTTTATACACAAGTAAACTGAAATACTGAAAAAGTAAATAACCCTTGTCAGCATTGATAGGCAGTCACTGGGCAGGCCAGCATGCTAACCCGTGTAGTCTGGAATTTCTACTTCAGCTGATCGCACATTCCTAAAACAGCAGGAAAAAGCAGGAGACTCTGACCCTTTCAAGTTGTGTCCCCTCTGGGAGAGCTAAGTGGGCAATGCCAACAACATTCTAAAGAAATGTGAAGGCGTTTTTTCATATACCCAGGTCAGCTGCCTCCGTCTTTCTCCATCCGAGGATAAAAGGAATGGAACTTGTGAAACAGAATTCGGAAACAAGAAGAAAGCATGGAGTGATTCAGCTGAAGATGAAGCCTGTCTTTGAAAGGACATTTCAAAGCACGGATGAAATGTGTGTAGGCTTTGGACAAAATAGAAAGGGCGTAGTGTATTTATAAGCAACAGTAGGCAATATAAAAATAATATAACCTTCTTCACATTTCTGTGGCTTAATTTGATTCTTTTCTAGACATTCTCCTCAAACCACTAAGATAAAAGACCCAAACATTTGTAGGTCAGTAATTGAAAGAAATATTAAAAGTTAACTTTCTATATGACATCTATTCTGTATATAAAGAAAAAGGCTACATTTGTAGGTCAGTAATTGAAAGAAATATTGAAAGTTAACTTTCTACATGACATCCATTCTGTATATAAAGAAAAAGGCTAAGAGAAGATGCATATTAACACATACGACATGGAAATGCCATGCAAATGCCGGTGAAAGGAAATCTGGACTGGCTATATGTGCAGCAGATGACACAGACATCACAATTAGGGTGTTAGCAGGCACCAGAGGAGCACTGGCATTTCATAGTAACAGCATGGGCAGTTCCGCAAGGGAAGTCAAGAGTCTTAAGTGTGTTGCATCTAACAATGGAACCTCAAAATGCATAAAGCAAAACCTGACAAAACCAAAGGGATTGTATTTAGGAATTTCAACACTGTTCTCCACATAATTAGTGGAACAAGACAGAAGCCGGCAGGAACGTAGAAACATCAGACACCGCAAGCAGGCAACCTAGCCTGACGTCTGCAGAAGTCTCAACTGATGATAGCTATCTATCCACTATTTATAAATGGTGCATATACCAGAAACAGGTCAGGTCATGGGCCACAAAATAAACATCGACACATTTAACGTAACGTAATCCAGGTGGAATTAAATCACGGAAATAAATAAATTCCCATACAGTTTAAGTTAAATAACTGTGAACTGTGAACCAAGGCTCATGGAGAAAAAGGACACACAGACACTCAAGAGTCCACTGCTGACAACTCTCAGACTAGAGTTATATGTTTCAGACTCAAAGATGAGACATATCTGGGGCTCTCTTCAGTAACATCTAAGACCTATAGCAGGATTTTCTTGGTTTTCTGAGACCCACCCCAGGATACTGCCACCAAATGTACTGGGTAAATGCCTTGATTTATGACTCTTTTTCATTTTGTGACTATAAAATGTTCCTTTGGCCAGGAATGGTAGCACACGCCTTTAATCCCAGCACTCAGGAGGCAGAAACAGGTGGATCTCTGTGAGTTTGAGGCCAGCCTGGTCTACACAGTGAGTGCATGACAGCCAAGGCTTCATAGAGAACCCCTGTCTCCAAAAAGAAAAAGAAAAGAAAAAAAGAAGCAAAGAAAAAGAAAGAAAGAAGCAGATTTGACCACTTCTTCATTGGAAACCCATTTGAGGCAGCCCAGTTTCCGTTCCTTAGCCAGGGTTTGTCCCAGAGGAAAGGAATAAATAGAGTCGAGTGAGCATTCTACTGTCTCCACCTTTCAAATATGCAAAAGCATAAATGGTCTCATTTTCCTGCTTCTGCCCCGTGTAATTTTCATTTATGTCACCAAAACCTTAAACTGACTTGGCAACAAGATCAGTAGAGTCTCAGTCACTGTTCTAGTGCTGTGAGGAGACACCATGACCACAGCAACGCTTATCAAGGACAGCACTGGACGGGAAGACTGCTGACAGTTTCATCAGCCTAGTCCATCATCACCATGGTGGGAATCATGTCAGCAGGAAGGCAGGCGTGGTGCTGCAGAGCAGCTGAGAGACACACCCTGACCACAGGCGGAGAGAAGGAGAGGAAAGCTAGGTCCACCGTGGGCTTTTGAAGACCCCAGAGCCCAGCCCGGCGGCACACTTCCTACAACAAAAGCCACACCTCCTAATCCTTCTCAAGCGGTGCCAGTGCCTGGTGACTAAGCTCTCACATCTGTGGGCCTTTGGGGGCCGTGCTTCTTCAAACCACCACAGGTAGTCACTCCTAGAAGAGCTTCCCATGGAGGGCAGAGCGGAGGTGACAGAGAACCCTGACAAAAGTACCAAGGCTTCCTGGGAAGTTGAAGGAAGAGAGGAAACCACAACACCGCCATCGCAGATTGTTGGACCAGACCAGGTAATTACCTTCTGTGCTTATCTACAGAAAGTCATCCCTGGTGAGAATACAAACTTGCACTCTGTTCTCCTTAGGGGCAAGGACGGAAACCATGCAAGGATGACTTGACAAGCCCAGGGAGCTAAAAACTGCTTGAAAGGAGCAGAGGCTTGTAGGGTTTGTGGGACTGACAGTGGCAGTTGGAAGGTTTCACTCTCAGCTGATTTCTGTCACTAAATCCATTTCTAGAAATCACTAAGAGTTGTCGATTTAGGTCTGTAAGAGCCAGCAGTCTTGCACTAATGCCCAAGACCTTCCTCTTTGTGGTAAGCGATAATGTTCGCTAACATGGCTGCCTATGCTGCAAGCTTGGTTTGTTGAATTTCACAAAGGAAACAGATTCTTCAATGGAGATAAAAGCCACTAATTAGCATGGAAGAGAATGGGGGGCTGGCACACATAATCACCACCACCTCTGGAAACGATCAAAACCCATGAGCGCCCACGTTCTCTTTCTGTCTTGCTGGCTTGTCTGTGTGGTAAATAAATAACTTCTTGATTTGTAAAGAGGCTGGTGTTGGGAAGGATTCTGCAAATGATATTGCCTGTCTCCATTTTCATGTCCTGGTTTAGTTCTGCTCCTCAATTTCATGGGGACTGCGTGGCCCGTGTTAATAATTCCCGTGTGGTATAGAGTCATCTGTGAGGACAGACACACTGCTCACCCGTGTGCTTTTAACTGGTAGGTGAAATGTGTGATGGGCCCCGCCATTAACCATCCTGAAGTTAGTTTAAGTATGTCTGCTTTTTGGGAGAGCTTCTTCTTGACTTGGAGTCAGTAAGTTTCAGCTAGACGCTAGTGGCTTCCACCTATAATCTCAGAACTTGGGAGGTAGAGGCAGGAGCATCAGGGGTTCAAGGTCATCCTTTGCTGCGTAGGGAGCTTCAACCCAGCCTGGACAACATGAGCCCTGGTCTCAGTCAGTCAAAGGGAAAAAAATGAGGGAGAGAGGGAGAAGTAAAATACTTTTCTTGCATTGTCTTAGCATACTTGCCTGTGTCCAAAAGTAAAACCAAAACAAACAAACAAACAAAAAAGATGCATTGACAGGATTGATATCCGTAAGTTCAATTCATAGATTTTATATGGTCTGGAATCTCCATGAGACCCAAAGAGATGGGCCCCATGTGTGTTTTACACAAAGTCTGATGGTGAAATTGGAAGTTGTGGAGAAGGAACATCTGGTAAAAAGGTGGGATTAGGAGTAACCACCAGGATGTGGGCCACCTGCCGGGGCAGTGGGTTCCAGAGCCTTCTCTGCCTTCCTGTATCTTCTGAGACAAGGACATTCCTTCCCTCTGGGTATAGGGTGGACATCTCTCAAGTGTCACTAGCCCTGTCATGAGGGGAAAGGTGGGAAACTGGACAGTTTGCTTCCACATCTGTCTCAGGTGACTTACACTTGAATACTCAGCATGCCAAGGCCTGTATTTGCAGCTAGTGCTAATGTGGTATTTTTGAGACTATATCAAGAGTTCATCTAAGCTTTAGCCAGGCACGGTAGTGCACATCTGTAATCCCAGTACGTGATGGGACAGAGGCAGGTGGATCTATCTCTGTGAGTTTGAGGCCAGCCTGGTCTACAGAGTGAGTCCAGGACAGCCAAGGCTACACAGAGAAACCCTGTCTTGAAAAACCCAAAATGAAAGAAAATAGAAAAGCTATTAAACAGATTGTGATAGAGAATCAGTTTTCTCTAAAATCTTTAGAACAAATTAAAATGTAAAGTGCATATTCAAATTCATATCATGAATGCTCTATTCCCAGTAGACAGGTGGTAGGTTACTAGAAAAATAGGTGTGTGCATAGATAGAAACTGCCTGGTTTCATTTCTGTTGGAGGGATGGACACCTTGGCCAAAAGCAACTTGGTGGAGGAGAGTGCTTGGGGACACACACACCCATGCAAGCACACATGCGCATGTACACACACACACACACACACACACACACACACACACACACACACACACACGTAAATATAAAAAATGCTTAAAGACGGAGGCGTAGCTCAATGGCAGTACACTTGTCTCAGATGTCAGTGTCTTTCCTTTCAGAGAAAGACGTGATTAAGTAGCATTTGGAAAGATCTAGCATAGCGTTTGACACCCTGTACTCAATAACTTATAGTGTCTTTCAATGTCCCCTCCATGTCACCATAAAGGAGACATTTGAATAATTCCTGTCATCACTAACCAGCCCTCACCAGTGCCACCGTGTGGTGAAGTAGAATGGAATTTATAATTAAGGCCAGATTCCCTCAAAGCAGGTTTTACACAGGCAGAGCATTATAGTGTGTCTATTTTTAGCGAAAAGAGGAACTTACATTCTATTGCTCCCTCTTTTCAAATTCCTGGCAAATGGGAGCCTCGTTTCTTCACTATGAGCCATAAAGTGCTTGTAATTTAACAAAATGCAATTTGAAATTTTCTTTAAAATTGGAAACTACCCAGCAAAGGGAGAAAAGAAATGACTCCTGGGTGGTTCCCACTACCAACTTTATTTTGTTTCTGAGCACGACAGGTGGGGAGTTTAATGGACACACGCTTCAGTGCTCCCAGTTACATCATCACATATGTCATGAGAGCGAGCTCCCTGGAGGCAGCTACGGAGCCTCGGCTCTGTTTTTGGACTCACTGAAGTCAGAGTCTCTGGAATGAATTAGTAAGCCAAGGGCTACAGCGATGTGGCATGGACATACTCATGCCCTGTCATATCCATGTGGGAACAGATGGGGTCACGGGAGCTGCTGAGCCCCCACAAGTGCCAGGAGCGGAACACAGCTTGCTTTCTGATTTTTTTTTCTCCTCTTATACAGACAGATCTGTTTCTCACCTACAATCCCACTACAAATGTGTGATTTCTTCCCCTACTAACCCAAAACTAAGCCTACATGTAGATAAAGTGAACCTAAAAGAGGCCACTTGCTTGATATGCATAACAAGACCCACACGTGAGCACACACGCACCCACACACACACACACACACATACACACATACACACACACACACACACACACACACACACACACACATTCTCTCAGATTTTCCCATGTTGGATGGCCTGCATACAGTAGCTCAAATCTGTCTCGTTAGTTTCCTTTGCTTTCAATTTACATAGGAAACTGATTCTCAGACGTTCACTACCTGTGTGTCAAGGCTGAATCCAGACGCTGTCTGTCTTTAGCTTTTCAAACCACGTTTATTTACCTAAGCTTTCTGGACAGGAATAATTGTAGAGCAGTCAAAGGCGCTTGTGGTGGCCTGACTGAGATCCCCTGCTTCTTAGTTGGTGGCTCTTTGAGGAGGATTGGGAGGTGTGGCCTTGCTGGGGAAGTGTGTGCTGGGGTGGCCTTTGAGGATCTAAAAGCCACGTTGTTACTATTTCTAGTAAGTTCTCTGTTTCTTGCTTGTGGCTTGACACCTGAGCTCCCAGCTCCCAGCTCTGGCTGCCATGTCTGCTGCCTGCTGCCCGCACCATTGTGGACCCTAACCCTCTGGAATTAAAAGCCCAAAATGAATTCTGTCTTCTGTGAATTGTCTTAGTCCTGGAGTTTTATCACATTTTTATACATTTAGAAAAGTAATTAACACACATATGTAACAGATGTAAAGCTTGGCCCTCACGTGGGACCTCTAAAGGTAGGTAGGAGTGGGGGTGGGGGTGGGGCGGAGGGCGGCCTCTGCCTCTGTTGCCTGCCTTTGGATCCCTGTCTCCTACCTGGACCACCTTGCCTAGCCTCAGTGGAAGATGAGCTCAGTCCTACTTGATACCACTAGGTGGCTTGGTACCCGTGAGAAATCTCCCCTTCTCTGAGAATAAAGGGGGGGGGAACAAGAGGAAGAGAGGGGAGGTGAGAGGGAGGGACTGGGAGGAGAGAAGGAAGGGGGAACTTCCCACTGGCGTGTAAAGTCAAGTAAATCAATTAATTAATAATAATAAAGAAAAGTAATTAATAATTGAAAAGTGTAGTTATGGCCATCAAATGAGAGCTGCGGTCTGCGCCACATGGGGACTAGTCTGGAGAGTCCATGTCATTATCCCAGCTTCATCAGCATGGGAGTGCCAAGGCTCTGTTACCTAGAAACCTACGGAACCGCTGTTACCTACGGAAACATGGCTCCATGTGTATACTCAGCCGTACTCCCCACCTTCCCCTCTCATGGCCTCCGTTCTTCCCCGCAAGAAACGCTGAGGACCAAGTGTACAGATTATGAAGGTATTTCGGGGACAGGCAGCATTGCTTTGTAAGCTTGCGGGGCCAACTGTAGCACCCCATTATCTGCCCCTTCGTGGGGTGTTTCTGTTCATCTGAAGGAACTTTGGAGAAGCTCAGCATCTCATCCCAGACTTTATGTTTCGCCTTCCCGATTCCCTGGGAGTTGCCAACCGTCTTTTCACACAAGCACTTTGAGGATCCATTAAAAGGTATCAGTTGGCAGGTCCATTCCTGGATTTTAGAGTGGGATTCAAGGATGCTGGATTTGCGTTTGGTCATCATCTTTCTTGTGGTACAGAATTCAAATAGAGCCTCATGCCTGTCAGGGAAGCACTGTCTTACTGAGCTGCAGGCCCACATCTCACCCGGTTACCTCCATCTAAGTGTAAACACGTACAGCTTTATGAGAGACAGAGATTCCTATGTGAACAGAACTGTGCATCAAATCAGTTCCTCCAGCTTTGGTCCTGCCTGCCTGTCTTAGTTACTGACAGCTTTAATCTCTTCATATATGTCAGTTTAATTTTGGTAACTTTTTAGAGTGATAACATAAATGAGCTAGTTTAGATTCTATCCTAACTCTCTCAAGTCTCTGAAACTCTTAATAATTAGGTCGGGACATGTGCGTGTAGGTGTGACAACCTTGGGTGTCGTTCCCAGGGATGTTCTCAACCTCCTGTGAAGCAGAGTCTCTCACTGGCCTGGAGCACACCCGTTAGGTTAGAGAGCTGGCCAACAAGCCCTAGATCTCCTCTCTGCCTCGCTAGGGTACAAGCCATGAGATATTTTTATGTAAATTTGGGGGATCAAGCTCAGGTCTTCAAGCTTGCAAAGCAGGCAGTTTACTGACGGAAACTATCCCTGAAGCTCTACGTATTTCCCTGGGAAAGGATCTGGTTTGTTAGAAAATATGTGTGCCCAGTCTTCCCTCTTGTTGCTGTGATGAAATACTCTGACAGGACAGCTTAGGGGAGGAAGGGTTTGTTTTAGTCCGTAGTTCTGGGGTACAGCCCATCATTACTGGGAAAACAACGCAGCCAGAACTTGGAGCAGCTAGTCAAATTCACAGCCAAAACCAGACAGAAACCATCTGATCCCTTCCCCTCAGAGCTCAGGGACCCCCACAGAAGAGGAGGCCAAAGGAGTGAGGAGACAGCATGGAGGACACAAGAGCCCCTAAAGCAACTGAGCAAAGTCCTTATCAACTTACAAAGACTAAAACAGCAGCCTCGGGCTTTAAGGGGGCCTGCACCAGGTCCTCTGTGTGTATATCACAGCTTTACGTTTGGTATTTTTATGGGACTCGTGAACGTGTGAACACATAAGTCTGTGGTTCTTATACCTTCTCTTAGGGCTTTTCATTTTTCTGCTGCCTTGTCCAACTTTGATATGATGGGTTTTGTTTTATCTTATTATTTTATTTTGTTGTGTTTTGTTGTCATCTTAGAAGCTAGTTCTTTTCTAATGAGAGACAGAAAGGGGTTGGATTTGGACAGGAGAGGAGGTACAGAGGAGCTGGGAGAAGAAAAGGGACGGGAAACTGCAATCAGATTATATTGTATGAGAAAAGAATCTTTGTTTAATAAAAGAGGAAAAGAATATGAAAAAAAAAAGAAGAAGAAGAACTGATAGAACACGTGCCTGCTTACTGCAGTTCAGCTAGCTTTCTCTACTTTCGTATCTGCCAGGGCCCGAACCCAGAGAATGGCGTCACCCACAATCGGCAAGTCTTTCCACCTCCGAGAGCAGAGTCAAGGACACTACCCTTGTTGTTAAGGCACAACCACCCAGAGTGGCACCTGGCTTCTCATGACTCAGAAAATCTAACCTTGAAAACCCCATGACACTCCCAGGCCGACGGCGTCAGTGTCGGGACCGTATTCCACAGCAGGCTTCAGCATCCCTGCTCTTCACACATGGCCTGTTTGCGTTTCGGTTAGGTAAAGCAGTCCTCCCTGTGACTCAGAGCTCTTAAGTGCCCAGTGCTCTCCTCACCAGAGCCTGAAGATTATCTAATGGCTAGTTTAAATTTGCATAGGGTTTAGGGACCTGCGCGCACTCCTAAGTGGGTTGTTAAGATTTGGGAAGCTCGGTGTGACTTGGAATGATTTCAGGCACAGCTCTTCTCTGCATAGAATATTTCAAACTCTTTTTCTCTGTCCCTGTCTCCCTCACCCATCTGTGTCTGTCTGTCTGTTTGTTTGTTTGTTTGTTTGGATTGGTTTTTGGTTTTTCAAGACAGGGTTTCTCTGTGTGGCCTTGGTTGTCCTGAACTCGCTTTGTAGACCAGGCTGGCCTCAAATTCAGGAAGATCTGCCTGCCTCTGCTTCCTGAGTACTGGGATTAACGGCATGTGCCACCATAACCAGTGCCCTCTTTCTCTGTGTGTACACACACACACACACACACACACACACACACACACACACACACACACACACACACACACAGAGTGGGGCGGGGGGGAAGAAATCACTGGATACTTAGCTCTTATTCAATCCATCCCTTTAACATTCTTACATTAATTGTACTTTTTGATATCAAACCACTAACGTAGATAAAAATCTGACCCTCGTACCATGACTACTGTGTGTCATGGGGTGGGGCTAACCCCTTTATTCATTAATGTGATTAATTCTTGCCGGAGATCCCCCAAGCAAAGTCCTGTGCTGTACTCAGTTTGAGGACATGCTGGAGGCAAGAGGCCTGTATGTGTGGGGGATGGTGAGAGAGCAGGAGAGACGTCTCAGAAAACAGAGCACTGGAAATGCAGTAGACGTGGACAGAGAGGAGCAGAGGGACAGACAGACGCAAGTTCACAAGCGCAAAGCAGCCCAAGAGCTGTGGTAGGTTTTGTGACTGACACTTACCTCCATCCGTCGGGAGACTGAGAACAAAGGAGTCTGATTAAACCAGCCACCTTCTTTCTTTAATCAGCAGGTGGCCTATGGAGCGGGGATAGCACAGCTCTAACAGGAGTCCTGTGCTTGGCTTCAGAGTCTCAGACAGGAAGGGTCGAGGTTGCCTCAGCATCTCGCCATGAGTAATGCTTACCTTCCAGGTGACCGCAGAGCGTCCCGGGCTTGGTGGTGTTCTCCAGCACAGGGAGGCTGCATCTACAGTGTGCTCGTGAGCTCTTTGCTGTGCCTTATTCTGGCCTTCAAGAGCGCTCGCTGTGCTTAAACTAAGAGGTGGTGGGGCAGCCTCACTTCCCTTCCCTAAGTGCCAGGACGGGTACATGCAAGTCATTAAGTATTGATGACCCCGTGCATCTCCTACCGTAGCTGGCAGAGAGTTGATTTCATCTTGTTGTGTTTTATAAGAAGAAACAGAAAATATTTCCACTTGCTTCTCAGCTGTTTGTTTTTGTACAGTGAAGGAGGGCGAGCCCTGCCTCGTGCCAGAGGGCTGGAACCAGCAATCATTGTTAAGGTGCTCAGAGACTTTCTGCTAGTACTCACCAGCACCATATGGTTTTAAAACCAAAAGAAAAAAGAAAGTCCTAGCTGGAGAAACGACTGTCGTCATTTTAATTTCTTTTAGCATAATGGGGCTTAAGCAGGCCGTTTAATGTCAAGTAGCTGCTCTGCAAAGTCACCAGGAGGAGGACTCCCATTGGTAAATGCTGGTCATTCTCAAGTGAAAAGGTTCCAGTCACTTTGTTGTCAAGAAAACTAACGATGCTAAAGCTTTGACCTTCAAAAGGTTAGATTAATGGAGAACACTGAGAAACCGTCATTGGCAGGAAAACAGTCTCTTTAGGGGCGATTGGGACTGTAATCTTATAATCTGTGCCGTGTATCAGAAGTGAATTCATCCATATATTCAGTGAACACTCTCTGAGGGCTGACTGTGTGCAGATGGGCTGACTGTGCGCGTTGGCTGACTGTGTACAGATGGGAAGATTGTATGTAGATGGGCTGACTGTGTGCATTGGCTGACTGTGTACAGATGGGAAGACTATGTACAGATGGGCTGACTGTGCGAATTGGCTGACTATGTACAGATGGGAAGATTGTGTGCAGATGGACTGACTGTGTGCAGATGGAATGATTGTGTGCAGATGGGCTGACTATGTGCAGATTGAAGCTGCCCTAGAGCCTCATGAAAACAGGCATGTGCAGAACCAGACAGCAAAGCAAGTTAGATAGCACCCAACGTTTTCAGAAAACTGCATATTGACACTCATATCAAGGACATCGATTGATCTTCCTGATTGTAGATTAATAGTCATGTGCCACTTTAAATAAATGCTTTCTGAAACTCCTTCAGATTCGGTATAACATCAGTAGTTACACTGTGTGTCTCCACAGATTTGTCTTAGCTTATAAATTAAACACCACAGTCAACCAACCCAGGAAACTTTTAGAGTTCAAAGGTCAAATTTTCTAACTTTTGGCAATTTATTTGGCTTCCAGAATCAAAACTAATATTAAAATGACTTCCTGGAGGTCAGGCTGGAAATTGCAGGGGCCTGATAACCCTGAGAACCAGCAACGGACTTATCTCTGAAATAACAGATTGTCCCTCCATCGCTTCCCTCTACACAGAGCGGACGGCATTCCCATCAAACTGAAAGTCAGGCAAACCTTGCTGCTCTAGGGAGCCTTGCACACGCTGCATAAAACCTTAATTATTGTACCCATCTGATAGTCTAGCAAAAAATGTGATGACTTCCTGGAGATAAGGATGGTATTTCTGGTGTTCAGTTGGTGTCTGCCAGTTCCTGGACAACGGGTTTATTGTAGAGGAAATGCTCTCACATCCAACTCACTTATACTTCTTAATAAATATGTAAATGTTTTGAGCATTAGTTATGGACAAAGGTGTCTTCCACGTACTGTATTCAAACTATTCCCTTCCTTTAAGTCACGTTATCTGTCCACAAGTGAGTTGGGACAAGTGTTACCTGCATCCAGTCCTTCTCCATGAGCATTTGCTGCAAACACTATTGTCCCCCCTTTGACCTCTGTTTAGACTCCACGAGTCTCGCTGGGGTGGTCGGCTGTGGTGTTTAGTTTGTAAGCGGATCATTGTGCTATGAGTGATCAGAGTTCAGTTGGCTTCCTTCAGTAAAATTTTCAGAATGAAGTAACTGCTGATGTCTACAGACCTTATAATGAAATAGTCAAAGACAAAGACAGTCTTTCCTATTTCCTACTAACCAGCTTGTGCTGAAATTTCTAGTAACCCTAGGAAATTACTAGAATTCCTATCTACTTAATTCACTGTGTAAAGAACCTCTTTGGTCGGGTGCGGTGGCACACATCTTTAATCCCAGCTCTTGGGAGGCAGAGGTAGGCAGATCTCTGTGAGTTTGTGGCCAACCTGATCTATATGGTTAGTAGCAAGACAGCCAAAGTCACATGGTAAGACCTTGTCTGAAAAAAAATAAAATAAAATACCTCCTTGCTTAGGTATTCTGTTTCTAAAAGAAGGCCATTTTTAATTAGCTCCACGTTGAGACATGTGGGGAGTTTTAGATGTCCATCCATCTCTTCGGTCCTTCCATTATCCTCAGAGAGCATCGCACACAGATAACTGACTTTTCTAATCTGAGTGTGAAGTTGGGGCCTGAAAAGGAAGTCCCTTTGTGTTGGGAAAATGTCGCATTTTGGTGACAACTGGCTGTTTTCATATTCTGCTTCCCTTCTGTTCCAGTTAGGCACTCATTTTTCAAATAATTTTATTATTGTTTGCTTGTATACGTGTGTACCTCTGTGTGTGTCCCCACTGAGTGCATGTAAAGGTCTAAGGACAACCTGAGGAGTCGGTTCCCCCTTCCTTCTTGCCCTCTCTTCTTGCTCCTGCCACGCTGTGTACTCCAGGATAGCTGCCCAGGAGGCAGATAGACACCATGGCATCTGGCTTTACACATGAGTCCCACACGCAGAACTCAAGTCATGAAATGTCTCTGGGAGCACTCTCAGCTGCTGAGCCGTGTCCCCAGCCCTAACATAGGCACTCTTTTTGTTTATTTTTTGTTTTTTTTTCGAGACACAATTTCTCTGTGTAGCCTTGGCTGTCCTGGACTCCCTTTAGAGACCAGGCTGGCCTCGAACTTACAGCAATCCACCTGCCTCTGCCTCCCGAGTGCTGGGATTAAAGGCATGTGCCACCACTGCCCGGCTAATGTAGACACGCTTGTTCCCATTTTCCTCTCATATAAACATCTGTGTCTTTGATATGGAGGCAGATTTTGTTTTGTTTTGTTTTTTGTTTTTGTGTTGTACCTGAAATCTGCTTTATATCAGAAGTAGGGATTTCCTAAAACTGGCCTGCATTCATTATTTAAATTTTATCATAGATTAAAAAAAAAGCCTCCTGATAATACTTGTTAGATGACAACACAGGTGATGGGACAGAGCCTAGGCTTTCAGATGTTTGCCTCCAGGCTCGTCTGACCTCCTCTTCCTCAGCCAGTCTTCATCTTTGACATGTGTCCGTCGATGTGTGACATTTTCCGAGAAGAGGAAAACAGTTACGGGGAGATGGGATGGTAGTCTTCAGTGACCCCTCGTAGGCCAGGGCCCACGTTTGGACTCCAGCACCCCTAACTCTGTGTAAATGACTTGAATTCCCTGGCTGTGGTCTCTTCGTCCATCAAATTGAAGCATAACCCTACAGCCTTCCTCTCTCCCTCCGCCCCCCCTCTTGGCTGCTGAGTCAAACCAGTTCGTTTTTGTTTTGTGTGTGTGTGTGTGTGTGTGTGTGTGTTTTTAACCTGTGACTCTGAGCAGTAGAAGCAGCTATTAAAAAATAATAGTTGTGGTGGCGGTGACAATAAAAATGACTGTGATTTATAGTATGATTAAGCCAGAAAGTGATCAGGGAAAGACACATGGGGAAGAATATGTCCCACTCCCATCCGTAGTGTTTCAATAAGGCCGCAGTCGAGGCTCTGAGCCACCAAGGCAGTGATGCTCCTTGTAATTCCTGAAAGGCTGTGTGCACCTCTGGGCCCGGATCTTTGTTGCACAGTGCTGAAGGTGCAGACAACCGTCCTGTCACCATCTGGTATTCACTCTCCCCTGCGCTGCCATGGAGGGGACAGATAGACAAAGCGTATGACCTCAGTCTTGAAAGGTAGCTTCAAGAACCAGGAGGTAGTGTGAACAGGTGTACACAGGTGTGAACACGTTCTTTATATCCTGTATAAAGGAACCATGGAGAACCGTAGGGCCTGTGACAGGCGCCACACATATGGGGATTTGAAACTGACCAACTCGAACTTCTCTCCGAAACGGGGAATGTGTGAGGAAAATCAAAACAACCGTTCTCAAAGGAGGATGCTGCCCATCGCCTCCTCCTCTTCTCCCCTGGCAGTTCTGTCAGCCAGGGTCACCCTTTGTGACCAGTCATAATGTCAAGACAGACTTGTTGCACAGGGATTTCAGTGCAGCATCATTATTATACATTATGGACCAGTAAGTATGGGAAGAGAAGAGTGGGATGGTGGTGATGCCCTCAGACATGATGACTGAATGCCGTCTTCCTGATCTGAGAGACTGGATGACACCCCTTTCCTGGGCTCGCCAGGCGGGAGTCAGTGCTCCAGGGGGAGGCTGAGATTTGGCTAGTTGTGCTTAGAATCACTAAAGGGGATTATGAAGCATTTGAAGTAGGAAATTGGCAATTGGCTGAGAGATATTTAAATAATTACAAGGCGTATCATTTTGATGTTCGTGACTCCTTATCAGATGATAGCTGAGTTAATATTTTCTGGGAAAAAACTCAAATAGATGCAAAGGATTGTTCAGTGATCGTTGCTGTGCCAGTAAGCACTTCATTTGAATGTGTGTGGGGAGGGTATTTAATCTGAGCCCAAAAGCTTCATAATAAACACGTCAAATATTTGTATTTAAGGTTATAAAATTGTGCATAACAGCAAAAATTTTTTGGATTTGGAAAAAAATAACCATTTACTCAATACTCCTTTATTGCTGAGTTTTTAAAAGTTACATTTGCTATGGGTAGTGGCACACACCTTTAATCCAAGCACTTGGGAGACAGAATTGGGTAGATCATTATGAGTTTAAAGCCAGCCTGATCTTCACAGTGTGTTTCAGACCAGCCATGGCTGCATAGCGAGGCCCTCGCTCAGACATCTGTCACATCGCTGTTGCGTTAGTGGACCCTACAGGAGAATCTCGGCTAAGCAGCCATGGGAAGTACCACAGCCTCAGTCATTCCAGATTTGATGTGCGGCTAATTTTTGATGAGTCGCTCCCCTCCCCACTTATTTTTCACTTTATGAGGGAGGATCCCACTGTGCGGTCATCTTCCACCATTGATCCCCACTTTATCAGCACCCTTCTGCCTCTTGTGTTCTTAGTTGATGCTTCAGCTTTGACTGAGGCTCCATGAGGATGCTATTAATGCTCTGCAAAATAGTGTCATTTGTATCTACAGAAACGCCATAAGGAGTGACGTCTATGTGTGATGTCTGCAGATTCTCCCAACCTCCATCCACCAGTGTTCTTTCATTTCTGTGAACGTCTTCACCGCCATTGGCCCCAAGCTCTTAAGACCCACATCGTTTGTCACTGGGTGTAAAAGAAATGTGGCTTTTTAATTTTTTTTATTTTCCTGCTTACTCTAAGCTTTGTGAGTATGAGAAAGCATTTCACAGATCTCATATTTTGGAAGTGTTGCTACTCGAAACATTTCTTCTTATAGCTGGCATCCGTGTGAGTTCCCCGCACCTGAGTTCTCCAAGCTGGAGGGAGGGACAGCCTCCGTTCAGAGATTGATTTGTTATGAACGTGTGATTGACAGGAAGGGATTGGATCTTTAAGTACAAAAGAAATCAAGGTAAAAACACAGAATTAAGCTTTCGTTTGAAATCTGAGCTTGAGTCAGAAGCGGTAGATGTGAGTACTCTGTAAATACTGGAGCTGTAAGTTGGACTGGCGTGGTCACCAGTTAGGAGCCCTCCAGAAGCAAATGAAGACCTAGGTTGATTGGTATTATGCGCACTTTCTAAAACAGGTTCATGTACCCAGAGTGCACTGTTTCAGTGTAACTGCAACAGATGTGTGATATGCCTCAATTCCCCTCCTCATGGATCTTCCATATATTCGGTGTGTACTTTTTAGCTAATTAGTAGGAACCAAGCGCTTCACATGCCCCGGCACGTCGCTGATGGTTTTAGATAAAATGCCTTTACTGTGAGAGGGCTAGCCTTCTATTCTCTAGCACAGGTAGCTGTGCTATTTGCCAGGTGACATGGACCGTCTCACAGCAATCCTACAGAGTAAATGTCACCAGCTCTCAACAGGCGTCGTGCGGAGGCCATTCATGAAGATGCTAAGCTGAGCCTGACTCCAGAACTCACATTTCTCACCATCCCGCATAGCTCTTCTGTGTCCAGCCCTGCTTAGACCAAGTCACATGACAAGCTGGCAAGGATCTCTCTCTCTCTCTCTCTCTCTCTCTCTCTCTCTCTCTCTCTCTCTGCCTCTCTCTCTCTCTCTGCCTCTCTCTCTCTCTCTCTGCCTCTCTCTCTCTCTGCCTCTCTCTCTCTCTGCCTCTCTCTCTCTCTCTCTCTCTCTGCCTCTCTCTCTGCCTCTCTCTCTGCCTCTCTCTGCCTCTCTCTCTCTCTCTCTCTCTCTCTCTCTCTGCCTCTCTCTCTGCCTCTCTCTGCCTCTCTCTCTCTCTGCCTCTCTCTGCCTCTCTCTCTCTCTCTCTCTCTCTCTCTCTCTCTCTCTCTCTCTCTCTCTCTCTCTCTCCCTCTCCCTCTCTCTCTCTCTCTGCCTCTCTCTGCCTCTCTCTCTCTCTCTGCCTCTCTCTCTCTCTCTGGCTTCCAAGGGTTCTTGTTAGCCCTCTAGAGGTTTGATGTGGTCACTGTGGTTTTGTATATGCACAGCAGATGGCACCATAGAGCAAGGACCAACTTGCTTAGCACCTTCCTTGCAGGCCTGGTCACCTTCATATATGAACACACATGAATGCTTAGATCTCCCACTGGCAGGAGAGTAGCTGAGAGTAGCTGCCTGGGTAGCCATCTGTTGGTCATAGGACCAACCCCATATTTGTGTCATTATACGTTTAGCATGTGATGTTTTCACCCGGTGGCTAAGCATACCAGAAGTACAAAGACAGGCTCATCCAATAAATGCAAGGACCATCTTCAGAAGCCTGTGGCGTGCAGACCTTCTGTCGGGATTCCCAGCCTGCCTTCTCCTTCACCGTCTCCTCCTACGGGTTGATGCATATATTCTGCATGCCCTTTCTGCCTTCTCTTGCACCCGCCCCATTAATCTCGTGTACATCTAATCCTATCTTCAGTGTCTGCTTCAGGCCAGACTTGAATTAGCATATCACAGGAATATATATCTGCCTTTAATATAAAAACAATCTGCCTCTTCCTTGTCATCAATCTTTGATTAACACTGAATCGGGCCCCCGGCAGCAGGGGTGATGCTAACACAACTATCTTACTTATGGCAATGTGATTAATTCTTGTATTTTTTTTATGATAAGCCATTTATTCAACCAGCATGGCTGGTGGCACTGAGTGGCCCTGCCTTGAGTAGCGTACACACTCTGTAACTGAGTGGCCCTGCCTTGAGTAGCGTACACACTCTGTAACTGCCTCAGTGCCAGTCACCAAGCGTTGACAACTTTCTCTCAGAGCAGGCAGCAGAATTCTACTCCCTGTGCACTTTAAGTGAGTGTAACCATGGAATTTGGCTATTGGATTATTCTATTGGGCCAGTAAACACTGACCCAAAGCATCTTGCTTTTGCTAGGAAGAAACGTGTGTAGGCAGCGCGTGGACCTGCTCTCTTATCCCTGCTTTGATGAGCTTTGGAAAGCTCGTTCTGACTGAACCTGTCTGCCTGTTTTCTACCATGACTCAGGACCATCTCTCCTCACCAGCTTCACTGATCGTGGCTTGTGATCAAGGATGAGACTTTCTCCGAATCTCTGTGATGTCTGGACTTATTTAACTGGGATCTCTTGGTTTTTACTTTGCACTGACAATTCTAATCAATGTTTTGTTCTCACTGTCCATAAATCAATACGTCAGAATGGATACTGAAAGCTTGATGAAGTCATTAAGTTTCATCCAACTTGGGGTGCCTACCACCTCAATATAAAAAAAAATGAGTTTTCTTGCCCATTTAAAGTCTGTGTGGTTTTGAAAGTCAACCCTAAATATATATAGTCATTTTTGGTTGAGTAAAACATAATGTCATTAAATGTAGAAATGTCATTAAGGTAGAAGTGTTAGATTAGAGTTGATGTAGCACTCAACAACTGAGCCACACTGTAAGTGCTGTGACCCGTGGGAAGCGTGATGTCGCCTGAGGACCGTGATGTCACGTGAGGACCGTGATGTCGCGTGAGGACCTTGATGTCCCCTGAGGACCGTGGTGTCGCGTGAGGACCGTGGTGTCATGCCTAACCCTAACCCTGAGGAGGTTTGAGCATGCTTCGTTGTTCTTATCCTCTCCACGTACTTGGAATAATTGGAGAGAGTGAAGTTGCAGAGAGGTTTAAGCTTATTAAAGTAATGCTGATGTTTTCCCTGTTTGTACAGCATTGTGTAATCAAGGATTGCACCTGTGGAATGTCTACAGCTTTCTCTCAGGCTCCGCCATGAGCTGTGATTGAATCCATACAGACTAGGTATTCTTTTGAAGGAATATGCAGTTTTAAAATACACATCAGTGAATTACTTTCCCATTTTGAGAGATTTTCAATTAAAACTTTTGAGGGAAAAAAATCTAATTTTAAAAGAGCCCAGTTGTTAGAGATTTGGGTTTTTTCTTTTTTCTTTTTTTTTTTTTTTTTTATACCTTATCACTAGAGTATCTGTTATGGGCTTCACAAGTGTGTGATTTTACTATTCAGAACAGGCGCCAGACAACAGTTACACAGACCCACAGGCTCAGGGGGCGAGGGAGAACCACCAGACAGACAGGCTCTGTTCTACAAACGTACCAGACCAAGCCAACTGACAGCGATACAGAACCAACAAGGCGATGGCCACAGCTTCCTTTGAACACAATCTCCATGGTTATCAGAGTGTTCTGTGCTTAGGAAAACTAAATGACTAAAAAAAAGAGGAACGATGGAGCCACTGCCATCAGACTAGCACTTTCTCTGCCTGCTAGTTTGCTTTGTTTCACTGTGGTAAACACCACAACCAAAAGTGACGTATGAAAGAGCTTACTTTCCCTAACAGTTTCAGAGGGAAAATCCACTATTATGGGGAGGCATGGTAGCAGGAGGCCAGATCAGGAAGCTGAGAGAACACATCTTTAAGTGTATACACTCATGCACAGAGAGACAGATAGACACAGACAGACAGACAGACAGACAGACAGACAGACACAGACAGACAGAGGGAGACACAGAAAGACAGAGACACAGAGAGACAGAGAGATAAAAAAAAAAAGCCACAAGATGAATTCTTAGGTACGTACAACACCCCTGCTTTAACATAGTCAAGACCATTCTAAAAGCACTTTTGAAATACGGTGCTGGCATAAAAATGCAAAATCCCATATTTATATTTCAGTTCTTAAGTTCGTGATGTTAAACACCAGGCTTCAAAAACAATCGTTTACAGAAATAAGGTAAGTGGAAAGCATAAAGTAGAACAAACATTTTTACTAGTGTTTTGACATCTATAAACGTATTCTTACCGGGTGGACTTAAGGAATGACGTTTATGTGAGGAAATGAAAACGGAGTAGGTAGACTCAGCCAGAGTAAAAGAGGAAGCAACAAATGACTCGTGAGAACAAAATCCAATGAACCTAACCAAAGACAACGGTGACAGCAGGATGACCTGCCTGCATAGCGTGCGAGGAAGGAGAACACCACGCCACGGTGGGACTCCGGCCGGGCATCGCAGTCACTGAACGTTCTTTGGAGAATGTTCCAGGAGCTCCCTGCTGCTTCATCGGGGCTTAGGAATTATCTCACATCCTTCAAAGAAAAAAAATGAGTGGTTTCCTTTCCCCATCCCTCTCAGGTTTGTACATGGAGGCAGTAAGCACCCAGCAGATGATAAACCAACACGTTAGAGTTCTACGCTTGTCTCTTGCTGTCTCTCTGCAGCAGGTGATGTGCCAGCCTCTCCGAGACATCAGTAACAGGGAGTGACATTACTAAGACTTTGGTAACTATGTACGTCTCGCGTGAGTACTTACAAAGTGTATAGAATCTCGTGGTACTGATAAGGCTTTAATTTTCCTCTCAATAATTAAACCCACTCTGATTGCATGAATCTTGCTTTCTTTTCCACGAAATGAAAATAGAATCAACCCTGCATGTACCTTACAGCTAGGCTCTGAATATGTAAGAGCATCTGTGAGTAACACGAGGAGGAATTTTAACCCAGCAACATGGCTGCTGTGGCAAGGGATCACATCCAAAGAGCCAGGTCTGTGTGATCTGGCCGGAAGAGACAGAGACGCGGTCCTGACATAACCATCTAAAGCCTGGTGGGAAGCTATGTTTGAGGCATGGTTTTGAGATCGAGGACGAAGCAGACAGCTGGGCTGACAGGGCGCCTCAGAAGAACAGAGATGTCAGCCATGCTAACCAGCTGAGGTGGCTCGGATGAAGGGGGCAGGAGAGGGGAGGCCGTCAGTCCACCCCCGGCTAAGACTGACCAGTAGGCTAAGTAGTTGTTCATTAGAAATAGTGGGAAACACCGTCTCTGTCTGCAGCCTCTGCCTACCGACCGTGCTGTGGCAATCCTTAGCCTCGACATAGCGGCTGCTACTTGTAGACAAAGATGTCTTCATGTCCTCTCCTGGGTGGCTCAGGACCGACCCAGTGGAAGCCACAAGTCAACCACGACTATGTCTCATCTCCTTTGTACAAGATTTGTACAACTGTCAAGGAAATGGGGGACAGGAATCTCAGCTCAGCCTCAGGTCTGGCTTTGGTTATTATACTGCATGAGTGGGGTGAGCACGGTTTGACAGGCAGGCCCGTCAGGGTGCATCCCATGTCTGACCCCCAAAAAAGACTCCGGCAAACTGCACGTTCCAGGCATCATCATGCTGTGAGAAACCCCAAGTCACTTAGAGTCAATATGGCATAAGAAAAGCATAAAAGGCAAAATCTGAATTTCATTATTTCGAAATGTCAGGAACGGGTTCTGATGGCTTAGGCTGGTGTTTTGATTCTTCATCTTAGATCTGAGTGATTATATTTCTCCCAGAATCAGTGCTTTTTTTTCTTTTTTTCTTTTTTTCTTTTTTTTTTTTTTGAAAGTGGCCAAATAAAGAACTTTTACAGTCTCTATGGATGATGTAGTTCACACTCGTACATTTTATCAGTTTTTCTGAATCTGTTCAGATGTACGCAGGACACTTAGAAGGGTGATCCTCTTCTAACTTAAGTGGGAAGCTGCTTTCTTTTTCCTCCCTCCGTGCTAGGGCCCTGTACACTCTAAGACACGTTCTGTCACTGAGCTGCATCCCTTGTTTTAGTTGTTTGGTTGTGATTGCTTGGGTTTTCTTTGGGTTCTGTTTTGAACCAAGTACTCTCTGTGTGGCTCCGGCTGGCCTTGACCTTGCTGCGTAGCTCAGGCTAGCCTCGAACTATCCGTCTTCCTCACAGATTCAGGGAGCATGAGCATGTGCTACCACATTCAGCTAAGTGGAAGCCTCTGTTTCTTGCCAAAGCTCAGTCATGTGATAGAAGAGCCAGCCTGTGGTCTGTAAGCAGCCGTGTGCGCTGTCCGTGTGGATGAACACACTTGGGCAAGAGTTTCTCCCCTGGCGGTGTCTATCTCCAGGCAGCCGGAAGGAGCGAGGCGAAGGAGACAACTCTCTCAGGCTGTGCATGTTCTGCGTTCTGGTTCATAGCTGAACACACTTCTTTTCATGCACAGGGCAGGGGAGTTCTTGTGTCCACTGTTCCTGCTCTCGGCGGCTCTGCATATAGCTTAATCACGAAGGCGCCGCATAGGGCAGCGCCATTCCCGACGAGCCTCAGAGCATCCACCTTAGTAATGGTTACATCATTGCTTTCCAACTATGAATGCTCTGATAACTGACAGCAGTTTACTTCCTTCTTCGACATGTCCAGGTTCCTAGGCTAGCATCCATTTGTTATAATACTACAACTGCCCATTTTATTCTCTCAAAGACATGGCTTGAGATAAGGACTCTCTCTCTCTCTCTCTCATCTCTCTCTCTCTCTCTCTCTCTCTCTCTCTCTCTCTCTCTCTCTCATATCTCTCTCTCTCTCTCTCTCTCTCTCTCTCTCTCTCTCTCTCTCTCTCTCTCACTCACCCCTGAGGAGAACATCCAAAGCATTTACATAAACAATGGGACTGTCTTTCTGGTGTACTTTCAAAGGAGGTATAAAGAAGACTTGATTTTAATTATCTTCTGGAAGCAAAACAATGAAGTAGGTTAATAGTTAATAGAATAGGCTGCAAAATCCAGTTCACTGCAACCATATAGGAGCAATCTCCAGGTCCAAGATTAGTGCCTGGAAGCAAAGCATAAAGGCCGTTAGCAGCCTAGCCTGACACGACAGCGTTGGTGCTCCTGCCTGTTTCCGTCTCTGTGGAGCGCAGGGAAGGTGGTACTCCCACGGCCCTGAGCCTCGGGACCATGTGGCCAAAGCAGCCACTAGGATGCTCTGTAGATATCTGCAACCTATAATTCTCCCAAGACATTAAAAAGGGTTTATTCATTCACGGTGCAGCACCTGCTCGGCACTTCCAAGACCCAGGGTTTAATCTCCAGAACCATAGAAACAGCAACAAAGCAGTTTCACATGAAAACACTTTGCACGTTTTAAGGATGGGTAAAGCCCCCTTTCATCGTGAGGCCAGACAGTGAGTGCCTCCACACGTTTGACTCTTCGATTACTACAGAGGTAAAACAATGTGATTAGTTGCTTAATTTCTTTTCAAGAGCAATTTGTTGAGAGCCCTCAGGACACTGTACTGAGCTAGCGTTTGGGGGGCTGGAAGAGGATAGCACCCCAGTACACAGGACCTCCCATCCTACTGTCATCTCAGCGTGTTTTCCCGACTTATATTTTAAAACCTTATAATGATTTACGAATGTGTGTGATTTCTGATGAAACTCTGAGCTCCAGGCATGCTTTAAATTTTTATCTTTGTGTCACAGAAGATCAGTCATCCTTAACTGCATGCTAAGTGAGATGGTGTTGTTTTTTAATCTAGGAAGGGCTGACCTGTTGAACTGTTAATGGTCACACTCACTCCTGAGGATCCAGGTCAAATTTGGCCAGTACTGTTACTGAGATTTGTCCTATAAATCATATGCAATCTTTAGCTCTACCCACATCAGAACAACTTGAAGACCAACCAGCAGGTGTTAATATTTACAAAAAAAACAAAAACAAAAAACAAAATGACTTATGATTTTTTTTCTCTGTTAAAATTTGTGTTCAGCCAGCACCTCTGTGCATTGGGTTGACAGACACCAGGTGGCGACATGCAGGCTGCAGAAGCTTCTTTTTCATCCAGAATCTTCTAATTCTAGGGCTATAAGGTAAATTTGGCTCCTGTGAGGTCACTACTATTCTTAGTTTCTGTTTACATGGTGCTTTTTTAAAGCTTAAAAACTTCAGGAAAAATACACTAGACTAGTCTTTTAGAGGAAGCTAGAAGGCAGTAAAATGTTACATGTACCATAAGCAACCGCAGACACTTGTAATTAACAGTTTACCAAACTGCTAAATGGAAGAAATACGATGAAACAAGATGGTTATGAAACCAAAAGAAAAAAATGTATTTTTGTAATGTTATTTGCTACCATCAGATTTCTACATCCCAGAATTTCAGACTGAGGAACAGCAGACCAGTCAGGTCAGTGTGGGATACACATGGCTACCTCTGGATGGTGTCAGCATTGGAACAGAGTCCGCTCTTAGAGCAAACGCCTGATGCTGACAGAGGGGATAAATGCGAGTTAGCTGTTACTCACACTTGTAAATGTGTATTTGCTTTCTCTTGCTGTGTGCCGGGGTTTGTTTTTCGGTTGTTTGTTTTTGTTGTTGTTGTTGTTTTGATTTTGTTTCTTTGTTTCTTTGTTTGCTTTTGATTTTGGTAGGGAAGGGAGGCAGTCACAGGCATTGGGTCTCATATCTGATCAGCAGAATCCAGCAATGCCTTAGAGAGCATGTATGTGTGTGGGCAGAATGCTCTCGGGGTCAGCCTGGGATTTTGTATTTACCACAGTGGTTCCTGTGGATCCAATGGCGTCTTGCATTAGAGTGCTTGTCATGTGGCCCGGTGGGGGGATGTTCCTTGTTCCTTTAAAGTTGGGCGTGACCCCACCCTTTCATGAGAGGCCTTGAGTGCCATTCAGAAGAATCTGATTTACTCTGGAGTGACAGACACTACAAATACCCAAAACTAGCATTAGGCAAAGTAATTGTCCCCTCCAAGAGTACAGACCCATACTTTCATAAACACTGTGTAGGAGACTGAATCTTGAGAGACTCACCAAGTGCCCAGGTGCTGAAAGTTTGGACTTAGTGTGGGTCTACTGACAGGGTGTGGAAACTAAGAAATGGGATGGACTGGGAAGTCCCAAGTCACTGAATTGTGTCCCCAGTGGGCATGATGGAACACCAGACCCGCTCTCTTCCTTTTGCTTCCTGGCTATCAGGTGAACAGTTGTGTTCCAGTGTACACTACTACCATCAATGTTGACTCTCTACAGCCAAAGCAATGGGGCTATCAGTCACGGGCAGTAATCTCCAAAACTATGAGTAGATTTTATTGTAGAGACCGGAAACTAAGTGAAACATGCTTCTACAATATTTGTTCTTTGTACTTTCCCATTGTGTGTGTGTGTGTGTATGTGTATGCCCATCGCTAATTAGATTCAATTGTATCCTATGCAATTATATGTTAGAAATTATATTTACAATAAATATTTCCAGTAGAAATTAGGTATGTAATGAAACTCCTGTTATGAGGCCCACCCTTCCCTCTCCTTCCAGAGCCAAGAGAAAAAAAATGAAGTCTAGATTTGGGGTGGACAGAGAAGTAAACATAGTTTATTGATTGGAGAATAAAGTGTTAGATTCTGTCTCAAGTGACTTCAGGTAATATAAATGGAATCTCTTTAAAAGGAGATAAGTTATCCTATGTTCCATCATTCATTCTCAATCACAAGTAGTGTTACAATTTTCTAGATGTATAGCTAATAGGATGATCTCTGAAGAAAAATTTGATGTTTTGATACATAAATCATTTAAGGAAATATTAAGCTTGTCTACATTTCTCTACAAAGCCAAAATTCATACTGGTTTTCTATCACAGAATAACAACTTTGTGACAAACTTAACACATCATGACTATGGTGCCTACCTTCTGTGGGGCAGGCGCCCAGCTAGGGGAGGCTGGGTAGCACAGTCCTGTAGTCAGGGCTCCTCTATGTGCCCTTGTGTGTTCTGAAGTTCATTTCCTGTCCAGATGTCCATCAGGGTTTGCTCCCAGTTCATTGGCAGGTGACTCCATCCATCCCTGAAGCCAATCACCCCAACCTGCACTTCCCCCCCCCCAACTTCTAAAATGCTTTCTCCTCTGCCCAGGGGGGTCCCCTGGCTTAACATCGCCTGGCTGGGGACTTCAGCTACCCAGTTCCTTGCAGCACTGCCTACTTTGGGGTTTGGTTCCACAATCAATCACTGGGGTCCTGGGGCCATCTCCAAACCTCTCTTCCGCAGCATCTCATAATGCAACCCCCACGAGACAGTCTTGGGTGGAGACAAATAAAATGATGGAGAATTTGAGCCGTGCTGGTCAAAATTTTACAAAACTTTGAAGTATTGGCAAATATCGCCTGATACAGCGCTTGAAGGAATTTAGGAAATTTTAAACTGTTTCACTAAACCGCAGACTCGAGGCCAGTTATGTTTTATGGAAATGAAAGCGATTATCACTACCATTAGCCAAGACGTTTGGCATATTGGTTTTTTGCAGGCCTCCCAAATGACTGTCATTTCACATTGTAAAACTCACCAGCCCAAAACTGTCCAATTTAGAGTTATAGAGAGAATAGCAAGTCTAAAAGAGAAAAGTATGTCAATTATAGAGATGTTTAATTCTTCTACTGTTCTTCCTGGAAGGACATGTCCTTGGGAGAAGTGTGGCCCTCTTCCCAGGCACTTCTGTGACCCAAGGGAAGGAAACAAATGTTTTCCAAGAATTTCTTGTTCCTGCCGTTCCACGTTCACAGCCGTGGCCATAGCTCATTCAAGTTAGGTTCCAGTACCTGCCCCTGTGGCTGACCGCTTTGTACCGTATGTGCCCTTACATGTGTTGAGTGGTTTTTGTTGTCATTGTCATCTCTGGTTTCCTTCTTATACTTGCGAGGCAAGTGTTCCAGCAGTGAGCTGCATTACCTGCCCTCCAAAATTATTTTTATTAAACCCCTAGAAGAGACAAAGCAGTTGGTCCTCTGTAGGAAGTGGGCTGGACACCACCGCTATTCCTGCTGCGCACCCCTACAAACCCTCCAGGAGGCTATGATACCAAGTAATACAAAATTAGGATGGGTCCAGGAAGTGGAGTTACAGGACGGCGTGTCTGTAGGAGGCATGTGGAAAAGTGGCCTCCAGCTGACTGCCGTGGGTACTTTTAGCCCCTGACCAAGAGACATAAGCAATCCTCTATCTTACCTCTCTCCTGCCACGAAAGGATGCAGTGCCGCCTACCCAAATTCCCCCAAACGGAAGTTTCACCACAGACTGCCCCGTCCCCTGTGAGACAGGAAACGTTTTCTTCTTGGCTTTGTTTGTGTTGCGTGATTTCTGCTTGTCTACACAAAAACTCCCTAGTGAAGGACTTCCAATTCGGGTCATACTTTCAATTTCTAATTGCCCAATTAAATGCTGAGGAAATATAGAACACAGACAAATATCAATCACAGAGCTGTCAGAGCAGAAAGGGCGTGCATCACTGCTTATTCCCATCAGCACCAGCCCTGTGGACCTGCAGTGCAGCAAGCAGCAACAGTTACGGTCCTCGTGAAGTCGGATCTCAATTCCTGGAAAAAAATATGATGTACTAAGACAGAAGTGGAGTTTTAGTCTGTTTCAGGGTGATTTTTTTCTTACCCACTTCTTTAAATGTTTTACACATGACAAGATCTATCTGTCCATTTAAGAACAGAGAGATTTCTATCTTTGCTCAAGTACAGAAAAGGCAGGGCTCCTTCACGAAAGGTGAAAAATCAGTTACTATATATCAGTTTCTTTTCACATTTTCCCCCTTCCTTAGGCATAAGGTTATTGTGTAAATCAAATACTCATCTCTGTACCTCTTCTATTTGTTGTAGCCCTTGTTCTAAGAATCTCCTGTCTCAACCTTGTGTAAACACTGCTCCCCAGTTGTCCCTGGTATGCAGATAAAGCTGCTTACAGCCATTTGCTGCACAGGGGAGAGACTAGTGCTGCACTTCCTGCCAGCCAGGGGAGGCAGAGTTCAAAGCGGAAGCAGGTCCAGGAGAGAAGTCTGGGACAGGTCAGGAGAGGAGCTAGAACAGGGAAAGCTACCAACTGCAAGATGTAGGCTGGGAGGAAACCAGATTAGTTTAGAGCCTTAAGAATAGAGTAATAACTGCTCAGACATTGTGCTGTGAAGGTTATTATTAAACAAATATAAAGGAGTCTCGATTATTTGTGTGATAGCCAGGTTAAGAGAGAAACTGAGAAACAAAAACAGTTTTGTAAAAATAGCTTTAACAATTTCCCTCAGAAATCTCAACAGGCTTTAAAGATTTGAGTGACTTGAACCTTTTGTCTGGTTTGGTGTAAGCTGAGCTGGGCAGCATATTGTAAATGCTAAATGGGATTTATGCCTGCTTTGAACAGTGCATCCAGACATGACAGCACCATTGCACGCTGCAATTCACGGAAGCCAGGAGCACATGCAAAAGACCTGAGCAAGAAGATCAGGTCAGCAGAGGGCAAGGCATGGAGAGTAGAGGGGTTCGTGAATTGTCCACCCCACCTGAGAAGCTGGTGGCAGTTGGTGGCTGCTGAGAGAGGGGTGTGGGACTGACCATGCTCCAGCAGATGGACAAATGCCCGTGAACATACAAGCAACAAACACTAAATGGACCCAGTGGTTGGGAGGGAGGGAGAGAGGAAGGGAGGGAGGGAGGGTAAGAATGTAGTTGGGAGGGGAAGGTGGTAGGAGAACAGGGACAGAATTGGAACGAGGATAAAGAGATACGGATTTTGTCAAAAACACATTATGAGCGTGTCTGGAGTTCTCAAACAGTCTAGGAAGAAAGGGAGCTGGCCAGAGGGGAGTAGAGGGAGTCTAGGGCATGGAGAGGGGGTCGCTGGAGAGAGGAGCGATTGACAACAAGGTATGATGACACACATGTATGTAATGCCGCAACAGAGCTCACTATGATGATGTAGAAATGAACATAAAAGGGCAGCTTTGCGTCAGCCTGCCCGTGTTAAGACCCGAGTGCTGGAGTCTGCACCGGGCATGCAGGAGGAGGCATTGCTGTTGTTGTTTACTGAATTCTAGCCTGACTTTTGCTTCCCCTCCCCCCCATTCCTAAGCACGCAATATATAAATTGTCTTCTTTCTCCAATGTTACTTCCAAAAACAGGTCCTTAAATCATAACCAATTGGATGGTGTGCGGTGAGGGAACTTCTCTCACCAAGTACTTAGAGTGATGTGAGAGGCCGGCAGTGTAGGAAGCTCCTGAGAGACATGCTGGTGCTTCCTACAGGGGCCCAGAGAGCAGAAACCGATACTTAACAAAAGGAAACCTCAGCTTAAATGAGCTGCAGGTATTTGGGCAAAGGCCACTACAGAAAACCTCCTGCTCGAGCATGCGTATAAATGCATGTCTTGTGTTTCTGTGTAACCATGAGAGGATTCAGTCTCTCCATTGTAAAAGTGAGAATCGTAACCTCATGATTTATCCCGATGGCTGAACTTCAGATCCACGTTGTTTTTGCACCGAGACTGATTTTCTTACCCTCCGCACACCTGGCTTCCATTAGCGAGCATCTGCTTTCCACGGGTGCTTGCGTCGACAGCCAGCTGTTTTTCCTTCTAGTATAACTTCCTACCATGGACTTTGTTTGTGCTGTGGTATTTAGTCTGCTTAATAAAAATGTCTGAGAAGCTGCCCTGGCGCCAGATGTGGAGTCACGTGCCAGAAATCCCAGCACGTGTGGGCAGAGGCAGAGAGGTGAAGGACAACTCCGGCTCCTGCTCCCGCTACAATTAGTTATAGGATTTTCTCAGACAGAACTGCTTCTGTAAGAAGTGTCTGGCCCACTCTTCTGTAAGCGAGAAATGAACAACTGGTTCTACCTTTTCCAAGTGGCCTATCTATGGTGTCAAGGACATGGGCACAAGAATTATGGCACTGAGTCCATTGTCACCAAAATTAGACTAGCGACCTAGCACCTCTCAGGTAGTGCAGACCCAGGAGCAGCATTTTTGGAAAGGAAGGAGCTGACAGACTGTGACTTGGAAAGAGGTAATCATTCCCGATTGAAACAAAGAGAATCAATCCCTTAGCCAGAAACCATTAGCAACCAATACGTTGGAGACTAGGTGTCTGGGTGGCAGTGTGATGCTTTTTAAGAGCGTACGTGGCAATTTCCTGGTGTTCTGTGCTCAACAGATTTATTTCTGGAACATTCCAAGAGCCCAGAACCTACCGGAGTGAATATATATTGTTTCCCTTCACCTAAGATGTCATTTTTCAGAGGAGTAAATAGATGATTGGCTTTCCAGGCTACATCCCAGCAGGTATTTTTAAATTTTTTTTCTGTCCACACTTCTGTAATGCAAGACACTCCTCACAGCACCCCAGAACACAGCAGTTGATGTTTAGTCTTTTACTTAATTGGCATGTCAGCATTTCCAGTCCTAAATCTATTACCATAGAACCCGAGTTTTACTGGGCATCCTTTTCTCTGTGGTTGTGTAAAAAGCACATTTCGATCTGATAGCTGAGAAAGGCAGTCCGTGGAAATGTGTGTAGGTGGCAGAAACAATCTTCTTCCAGATGCATTTCGTAACTCACAGGTACACTAGTGAGTGCAGATAATTGTGTTCTAGCAGATGTTTGTGCAACATCACCGAAGGCGGGTGGGTGCCACAGGCTATCGGTGACAACGAGGAGAAAAAACACTGTGACGGGTGAGCAGTGTCCACAGAAGTTAGGCGTCACGAAATGCTGCTGTCGAGGGCACATGAAGTGGCCACAGGGATGACAATAGGAGTCCTACAGTTGGAAGTTGCTGGATGTAGGAAGGAAGGAAAGGTCAGTGGGGATGGAGTTACAATTAGTCAAGAGAGAAGCTCTTGCCGGGTGTGGTGGTGCTCACCTTTAATCCCAGCACTCAGGAGGCAGAGGCAGGGGGATCGCTGTGAGTTTGAGGCCAGTCTGGTCTACAAAGCTAGTCCAGGACAGCCAAGGCTACACAAATAGACCCTGTCTCGAAAAAACAAAACAAACAAAAGAAAGAAAGGAAGAAAGAAAGAAAGAGAGAGAGAAAGAAAGAAAAGAAAAGAAAAAAGAAAGAAACTCTGGTCGAGTGTCACACTTGCTAACAAAGCTCTGTGGGCTTCAAAAGGCTAGAAGAAAGGATTTTGACCATTTTCCTAAAAAAATGATAAATGAGGAGATGAGTTTAATGCAATTTAAACATTATATTATCTATATGTGTTGAAGCATTGACTTGTAGTTACCTCATTAATACATGACACTTTTATGTTTTTTAAATCAGTTAAAATGTAATTTAAACAGTAAAAATTCAGTAGTTAACTTTATGGAGATCATTATGCTGGCTTCTCCTCACTGGAAGAAATAACAGAACTAAGCCAGTGTCTGAGGAAGGAAGGTGTGTGTTGGCTCCAGCTTGAGGAGCTTTCGGTCCATGCACACTTCACCTTGTTGCTTTGAGCCTCACAGCACACGTAGTGAGAAAACATGCCCGGGATTATAGAGCAGACAGGGGTTATACAGCAGACAGGGGTTATACAGCAGACAGGGGTTATACAGCACACAGGGGTTATACAGCAGACAGGGGTTATACAGTAGACAGGGGTTATACAGCAGACAGGGGTTATACAGCAGACAGGGGTTATACAGCAGACAGGGGTTATACAGCAGACAGGGGTTATACAGCAGACAGGGGTTATACAGCACACAGGGGTTATACAGCAGACAGGGGTTATACAGCAGACAGGGGTTATAGAGCAGACAGGGGTTATACAGCAGACAGGGATTATACAGCAGACAGGGGTTATACAGCAGACAGGGGTTATAGAGCAGACAGGGATTATACAGCAGACAGGGGTTATACAGCAGACAGGGGTTATACAGCAGACAGGGGTTATACAGCAGACAGGGGTTATACAGCAGACAGGGGTTATACAGCACACAGGGGTTATACAGCACACAGGGGTTATACAGCAGACAGGGGTTATACAGCAGACAGGGGTTATACAGCAGACAGGGGTTATACACCAGACAGGGGTTATACAGCACACAGGGGTTATACAGCAGACAGGGGTTATACAGCAGACAGGGGTTATACAGCAGACAGGGGTTATACAGCAGACAGGGGTTATACAGCAGACAGGGGTTATACAGCAGACAGGGGTTATACCGTAGACAGAGGTTATACAGCACACAGGGGTTATACAGCAGACAGGGGTTATACAGCAGACAGGGGTTATACAGCAGACAGGGGTTATACAGCAGACAGGGGTTATACAGCAGACAGGGGTTATACAGCAGACAGGAGTTATACAGCAGACAGGGGTTATACCGTAGACAGAGGTTATACAGCACACAGGGGTTATACAGCAGACAGGGATTATACAGCAGACAGGGTTATACAGCAGACAGGGGTTATACCGTAGACAGAGGTTATACAGCACACAGGGGTTATACAGCAGACAGGGGTTATACAGCAGACAGGAGTTATACAGCAGACAGGGGTTATACAGCAGACAGGGGTTATACAGCAGACAGGGATTATACAGCAGACAGGGATTATACCGTAGACAGAGGTTATACAGCACACAGGGGTTATACAGCAGACAGGGGTTATACAGCAGACAGGGGTTATACAGCAGACAGGGGTTATACAGCAGACAGGGGTTATACCGTAGACAGAGGTTATACAGCACACAGGGGTTATACAGCAGACAGGGGTTATACAGCAGACAGGGGTATACAGCAGACAGGGGTTATACAGCAGACAGGGGTTATACCGTAGACAGAGGTTATACAGCACACAGGGGTTATACAGCAGACAGGGATTATACAGCAGACAGGGGTTATACAGCAGACAGGGGTATACAGCAGACAGGGGTTATACAGCAGACCAGGGTTATACAGCAGACAGGGGTTATACAGCAGACAGGGGTTATACAGCAGACCAGGGTTATACAGCAGACAGGGGTTATACAGCAGACAGGGGTTATACAGCAGACAGGGGTTATACAGCAGACAGGGGTTATACAGCAGACAGGGGTTATACAGCAGACAGGGGTTATACAGCAGACAGGGGTTATACCGTAGACAGAGGTTATACAGCACACAGGGGTTATACAGCAGACAGGGATTATACAGCAGACAGGGTTATACAGCAGACAGGGGTTATACCGTAGACAGAGGTTATACAGCACACAGGGGTTATACAGCAGACAGGGGTTATACAGCAGACAGGAGTTATACAGCAGACAGGGGTTATACAGCAGACAGGGGTTATACAGCAGACAGGGATTATACAGCAGACAGGGATTATACCGTAGACAGAGGTTATACAGCACACAGGGGTTATACAGCAGACAGGGGTTATACAGCAGACAGGGTTATACAGCAGACAGGGGTTATACCGTAGACAGAGGTTATACAGCACACAGGGGTTATACAGCAGACAGGGGTTATACAGCAGACAGGGGTATACAGCAGACAGGGGTTATACAGCAGACAGGGGTTATACCGTAGACAGAGGTTATACAGCACACAGGGGTTATACAGCAGACAGGGATTATACAGCAGACAGGGGTTATACAGCAGACAGGGGTATACAGCAGACAGGGGTTATACAGCAGACCAGGGTTATACAGCAGACAGGGGTTATACAGCAGACAGGGGTTATACAGCAGACCAGGGTTATACAGCAGACAGGGGTTATACAGCAGACAGGGGTTATACAGCAGACAGGGGTTATACAGCAGACAGGGGTTATACAGCAGACAGGGGTTATACCGTAGACAGAGGTTATACAGCACACAGGGGTTATACAGCAGACAGGGGTTATACAGCAGACAGGGGTTATACAGCAGACAGGGGTTATACAGCAGACAGGGATTATACAGCAGACAGGGTTATACAGCAGACAGGGGTTATACCGTAGACAGAGGTTATACAGCACACAGGGGTTATACAGCAGACAGGGGTTATACAGCAGACAGGGGTTATACCGTAGACAGAGGTTATACAGCACACAGGGGTTATACAGCAGACAGGGGTTATACAGCAGACAGGGGTTATACAGCAGACAGGGGTTATACAGCAGACAGGGATTATACAGCAGACAGGGTTATACAGCAGACAGGGGTTATACCGTAGACAGAGGTTATACAGCACACAGGGGTTATACAGCAGACAGGGGTTATACAGCAGACAGGAGTTATACAGCAGACAGGGGTTATACAGCAGACAGGGGTTATACAGCAGACAGGGATTATACAGCAGACAGGGGTTATACCGTAGACAGAGGTTATACAGCACACAGGGGTTATACAGCAGACAGGGGTTATACAGCAGACAGGGGTTATACAGCAGACAGGGGTTATACAGCAGACAGGGGTTATACAGCAGACAGGGGTTATACAGCAGACAGGGTTATACAGCAGACAGGGGTTATACAGCAGACAGGGGTTATACAGCACACAGGGGTTATACAGCAGACAGGGATTATACAGCAGACAGGGATTATACAGCAGACAGGGTTATACAGCAGACAGGGGTTATACAGCACACAGGGGTTATACAGCAGACCAGGGTTATACAGCAGACAGGGGTTATACAGCAGACAGGGGTTATACAGCAGACAGGGGTTATACAGCAGACAGGGGTTATACAGCAGACAGGGGTTATACAGCAGACAGGGGTTATACAGCAGACAGGGGTTATACAGCAGACAGGGGTTATACAGCACACAGGGGTTATACAGCACACAGGGGTTATACAGCAGACAGGGGTTATACAGCAGACAGGGGTTATACAGCAGACAGGGGTTATACAGCAGACAGGGGTTATACAGCAGACAGGAGTTATACAGCAGACAGGGGTTATACAGCAGACAGGGATTATACAGCAGACAGGGGTTATACAGCAGACAGGGGTTATATAGCAGACAGGGGTTATACAGCAGACAGGGGTTATACAGCAGACAGGGGTTATACAGCAGACAGGGGTTATACAGCAGACAGGGGTTATACAGCAGACAGGGGTTATACAGCAGACAGGGGTTATACAGCAGACAGGGATTATACAGCAGACAGGGGTTATACAGCAGACAGGGATTATACAGCAGACAGGGTTATACAGCAGACAGGGATTATACAGCAGACAGGGGTTATACAGCAGACAGGGGTTATACAGCAGACAGGGGTTATACAGCAGACAGGGTTATACAGCAGACAGGGGTTATACAGCAGACAGGGGTTATACAGCAGACAGGGGTTATACAGCAGACAGGGATTATACAGCAGACAGGGATTATACAGCAGACAGGGATTATACAGCAGACAGGGGTTATACAGCAGACAGGGTTATACAGCAGACAGGGTTATACAGCAGACAGGGGTTATACAGCAGACAGGGGTTATACAGCAGACAGGGGTTATACAGCAGACAGGGGTCATACAGCAGACAGGGGTTATACAGCAGACAGGGATTATACAGCAGACAGGGATTATACAGCAGACAGGGGTTATACAGCAGACAGGGTTATACAGCAGACAGGGTTATACAGCAGACAGGGGTTATACAGCAGACAGGGGTTATACAGCAGACAGGGGTTATACAGCAGACAGGGGTTATACAGCAGACAGGGGTTATACAGCAGACAGGGGTTATACAGCAGACAGGGGTTATACAGCAGACAGGGGTTATACAGCAGACCGGGGTTATACAGCAGACAGGGGTTATACAGCAGACAGGGGTTATACAGCAGACAGGGGTCATACAGCAGACAGGGGTTATACAGCAGACAGGGGTTATACAGCAGACAGGGGTTATACAGCAGACAGGGGTTATACAGCAGACAGGGGTTATACAGCAGACAGGGTTATACAGCAGACAGGGTTATACAGCAGACAGGGGTTATACAGCAGACAGGGGTTATACAGCAGACAGGGGTTATACAGCAGACAGGGGTTATACAGCAGACAGGGGTTATACAGCAGACAGGGGTTATACAGCAGACAGGGGTTATACAGCAGACAGGGGTTATACAGCAGACCGGGGTTATACAGCAGACAGGGGTTATACAGCAGACAGGGGTTATACAGCAGACAGGGATTATACAGCAGACAGGGGTTATACAGCAGACAGGGGTTATACAGCAGACAGGGGTTATACAGCAGACAGGGGTCATACAGCAGACAGGGGTTATACAGCAGACAGGGGTTATACAGCACACAGGGGTTATACAGCAGACAGGGGTCATACAGCAGACAGGGGTCATATAGCAGACAGGGGTTATACAGCAGACAGGGATTATACAGCAGACAGGGGTTATACAGCAGACAGGGGTTATACAGCAGACAGGGGTTATACAGCAGACAGGGATTATACAGCAGATAGGGGTTATACAGCACACAGGGGTTATACAGCAGACAGGGATTATACAGCAGACAGGGGTTATACAGCAGACAGGGGTGATGAAGAAGAGGAGAAGGAAGAACCTAGGACCCCTTCCATGGAAACCTCCAATGGTCCAGTGTCCCTCCCTCTAAAGATGCTGCCACCTTCTGGTTGGAGCCACGGGCTGAAAACCACTCCTTCAGGGCATGGCACTGTAGAACAGTCCCAGACCCACCTGCAGCCCTCATGCAGAGCACAGGTTTGCACACTGATGTAGTGCAGGGTCCTTCCCTGTGGCTTTAACCTTGGTTTATGAAGGCTGTTTCTATGGCGTAGTTTGTGCTTCTAACGCTTCTTTAAGCCATGTTCACCCACAGAAGCACATACACACACAAAAAAAACTGCTCAGTTTTATAAATTCATAGGAAAACCTAAGAAATATAAGATAAATTTCTTCAAGTGAGTGCAAAAGCAGTTGCCCGTCCAACGGAGGTTGCCTTTGTTACTCAGCCCATCTCCTCCCTCCGTCTCCAGTCCTGCTTGCACACTCACATGATCCAACTGGGGAGAAGTTTTTCACCAGCTTTAAAGCCTGCATTCTGTCTTTAATGTTCTTGCTCTGCTTCTGGTAAAATAAACAATAAAGCTTAATAAAATAAAGGGAGGAAAACTTACAGAACGCTGACTTTCTCTGGGCTCCTTTGTGATTTATGTAAGGTGGAGGTTTTTTTTTGAGTGGATCCCAGAAACAGGACTCGCATTTTCTGCACTGAGTGACAGCAGCACAGCCCCAGCTCAGTTCCCTAGTGCACAACTCCCTTGGACAGTGAGCTGGTATGGAGCATCTAAGAACCACTGCTAATAGCTGGGCACGGCCATGTATGCCTGGAATCCCAGCGCTCGGGAGGCAGAGGCAGGTGGATCTCTGTGACCAGCCTGGTCTACACAGTGAGCCCAGGATAGCAAGGGCTACACAGAGAATCCCTGTCTCAAAAACCCAAACAAAAACACTGTTAAGTGGGAGATGAAAAAATACTCTCCTTGACTATTCACGGAGGCCTTCAGGATCCAGATTCTATAATTTCAATGAAGCTGAACAGAAAAGGCACTTATTAATCTGTCAAGTCCATCAGTCATACGGACACTAATGGATATCAGAAGAGAGTCCGCTCAGCTGATGACATGGGAACGGCTGGGCAGCGCCTGGGGAGTCCTGTGATGCATCCAGGGACGGAGGAGGCAATACCTTCCAGGGAAGCCTGCAACTGTAAGAGACGCGAGGGTGAGGTGACGTCCTCCGTGTGTTTTTCACGTCCTATTCCTGAGTCCTCTCAAGACTCTTACCAAATAAATCGTCAGAAGCTCATGGTTATGAACACGAAGTCTCCACAGACTTTTCTCCTGCCCTTCATTGCACAGCTGAGAGAGTATATTGTCCACAGCACACAACAGTCATCGGACCAGGCCAAGAGGCTTGCATGAACTGGAAAGACCATAACCATTGGGCAGGAGCTGCACCTCAGCCTGGCTCTCAGACAAAGGGCAAGGGGCCTGAATGGACTCTGGGCAGAGCGCTGACAGTGGTACGGGAGAGCTGGGGGATGGAAGGACCCGGAGAGGTCAGGAGCTCCACAGAGACCATCAAGCCCAGGGGATCTGGACCCAGGGGGACCTGCACAGACTGACACATCAACCGAGGACATTCCAAGCCGAGGACCTAGACCTCCTGCTCAGATGGACAGCTCATTCTCCAGGAGGGCGGGGGAGCGGGGACTGCCTCTGACATACAATTTGATCACTGCCCCTTGGTGGGGCAGCCTTGGTGGGAACACAGAGGAGGGAGATGCAGGCTATCCTGATGAGACCTGGTAGGCTGAGGTCAGAAGGTGGAGGAGGAGGAGGAGGAGGAGGAGGAGGAGGAGGACACCCCTGTCAGAGGTCAAGGGGAGAGGAAGAGGAAGGGAGAGTGGGAACAGGAAGATTGAAGGGATAACAATGAGAATGTAATGTGAATAAATTATAATAAAAAATTTAAAGAAAAAAGAAAACAACTTCTAAGCAGAACTACATATTGCCTTGTCAGTGACATTTCTCTTAAACAAAGGCAAATCTATGTCTTTTACAAGTGCTTAATTGTCCATGAAAAATATGGATATATGTTTCCTTTAGGTAATAGTTTTACCTTCATAACCCTGTCTAAAGTTATTAATCAGAAAATATATAGATTGCAATGGAAGGAAAGGGAAATGTTAAAGGGATCTTCACCATACCAGGGGACCGCTATGTATTCTTTTTTTACTCAAACACTGTCTGTGCTTATTCTCTTTTGCTTATAAGAATGAGACAAGAAGCCAGGAGTGGTGGTGCACGCCTTTAATCCTAACACTTGGAGAGGCAGAGGCAAGTGGATCTCTGTGAGTTCGCGGCCAGCCTGGTCTACAGAGCAAGTCCAGGACAGCCAAGGCTACACAGAGAAGCCCTGCCTTGAAAAAGAAAAAAGAATAAGAAACAGAAAAGGAAAGAAAGCAGAATGCGGCAGGAGGGAAGGGTGTGTGTGCTATGTCATATAAGTCAGTAACTAACTCTTTACAATTAGGCCTCCACAGTCATGTCCACTTCAGTCATAATCGGCGTCCTGACAGCACAAGACTCCTGTCGTGTTTAGTTTTCAAACAATAGGAGAATTACAGGGCGGTGCGTAGCCTAGCGCTGAGGGTGGGGCTTGCAGAATCCAAAAGTTGACCATTTCTGTGATGATGCTAAATTCATGACAGACACAGCATACTAGTTTCTTAGATAGGCTACCATGTGACAGGGACCAGCATAATGGTGACATAGGCTCAATTGCTATCACCAAGCAGGTACTGTTGGTGAGGGCAGATCTAGTGATAGAAGTGGACAAGCTAGTGTTTTCTTGAAGCAAGGATGATTTGTCCAGAAAGTCAACAAGTTCTGCTGAAAAGGAGCCAAAGCTCTCACTCCTCCTGAGGATTATAAAGCTGGTCATCTCCACAGCCTCGTAGGCTACATTCTACAGCCTCGTAGGCTACATTCAGGATGCTTAAGGGCACATTTTTTCTTAGACTAAGAGAGGGGAATGGGATAAGCTGTACTAATGGCTTGCATTTTTATGTCCTAAAGTGACTTCAGTATGATTGAGTATATCTTGGCTTAAATTAATTCATGACGAGTAGTTTATGAAACATAGTTCGTGGTTACGGAGGGGTAACTCAGTGGTAAATATTTGAGTGCCATCCCCAGCCCACCACAAGGTGGCAAGGAAAGTGCTAATATTCCATATCAATCAGAAAAGTGCAGGATAAAAGAAATGCCATCTGATTTGGTAATAAAAATATTTGCACAAGAGTCTTGGTGCCACAGGAGTCTGTCAGTCAGGGAAAATTGAAAAATGTGGTGCACACTGTTCTGTGGAGTCCTCTGTGGGTCCTGAAAAGCATATGCTCGGTCTGTTTCCTGGACTCAAATGACCATGATGACAGTGTTTGGTGTGCCAGACTTGGTTCTATGACTTGTAGCCCAGAGACACCTTACTTTTATCTATAATGTTTGAATATTTCACATATGATGAGATTAAGACTGTGTATGAAATTTAATAAGAAAAGGCAGGCATATTAGGGAAAGGCTGGGCAGGTCCATGCATGTACTTTCCAATCTAAAAGTGTAGCGAGTTAAGTAGTGGTCGCTTTCCTTACTATCTGCACCTGGGGAGAGTGCCGCGTTCGCCTTCTCCAATACAAAAGCATGGAATCCCTCGCCCCTTCATCATCCTGTCACTAATTCAATGTGTTTTCATCCGTTCGATGCCATAAGAGTTTTAGCCGTTGTGGCTTCAAAGGTAACCGCCATGGCCCGGGTCACCAAGAAGCTTATAGGCTAAGGGGACAGATACAGGAGCCCACACGTTCCTGAGAGCCAGCATTATTCAGTGCTAACAGTGAGCAAGCAGGACAGGGCATCATAGGAACACAGGGGCACAGGATCTTCCCTAGTCACTCCCAGCGCTGTTCTATAAGCCCTGAGACTTGATGCCTGTGTGGCTTATTTCCAGGCAGAGTGACACATGCACCTGTTTCTCTGTGTGACTCGGCCCTGCGAGGAGAGGTCAGTATGAATGACCACTATGTAATGCCTCGCCCTGCGGACTTTACAGGCTGACTCAACATTTCTGATGTAAGGACCCAGATGCAAAGCAGCACAGCTCGAGGGAGCCACAGGCTTCTTCCTTCCTTTTGCTCAGCAGCTCGTAGAAAAGCACTAACGTCGATGCTGCCCCTCATGTGCAGTGCCATGAGCTCCTTGGTTAGACTAAGAGAAAGAAAACCGGCAGATGGAGGAATGACGTCAGGGGAAACTCACTTAAGCCCCATTGAATCATTTGTTTCTCTGTGTACATCTCGGAGCTTTTGGTTAGGTGGTGTATCTTGAATCTTGAACAGGGCTCGAGTGTTACATAGCTTCACGCCCCTCTGTTTGTGAACGCCACAGCTCCTCACCTGAAGATCTGGAGAGAAAAATCTCTTTGAGGTGGGAGTCTGGAGCCTCCAGTAAGCATTTGCTATCTGAAGCAAGCTGTCTTGAGTTATCTTTGGAAAACTGTCACTTAGGCACCATGATCAGTGTTTTGTTCCCATACTTTATCCCTTATAATATTTAATTTCAGAACTGAAAATACAAAAAAATGCGGATCATTTTATCATTACTCATATAGAGCCTTTAGACAAAATTGCATGTTTTGCATGGCTACAGCTACTACATGTGGCTTTGTACATGTAAATAATTCAATATTAATTCATATGCTCTACGTTGATCTGCGGCCTTCACAGTGATCATTTTAAGTGGAGCTGCATTTTCTACTCAACAAATTACTTCACAGTTTCCTTAGTGAGGCAGGACGCTACCGGTCACCTCCCACTATCACCAATTTCCAACAGATTCCTCACAAGTTCACCCTCCTTTGATACTCACTGTTGTGAGGCTCTTTTGTATACCTACTCATTGAAAATTGCTCTTCAGAATACCCACAAACCTCTGAGGCTTTTGCAAGAGGCTCTGTGACAAACACTTGTGGTTTTCCAACCAAGGACCTTTGAAGAGACTTTTTCAGATCCCTGTGGCACAAGAGAGGACCCTGGGTGGGCCCAACTGTGTGCCTGCTTGGTATTCGTGCACATGGCTTTCCATAAGTAGGTCACCATTGTGAGTACAGTGTGGCTTCATTGATGACATGGCCACCAGTGCTCCTGGTGTTTGGCACCTGACAGGAAACTGGCTTTTGCTAAGGATCAATCAGCTAAAACTCTGCATTGTTTTGTTTTTAACCAGAAGGATTTTGTTCAGTGTTTACAGCAGAAAATAAATTAACTGGAGAACCCACTTTTTTTGCCGAGTATTACACAGTTGTCCCTTCCACCCTCCTTAGGGACACATTCCAAAATAACAACAGATACCTGAAGCCAAGAGTTTCCTCTGTGCATATGCATACATTCCTAAGGCAAAGATTACTTTGTTAATTAGGCACAAAATAGGCATATGATAATAACATAGAATATTCAGCAACATACAATACTCAGATTTATTTAAAACTTGTGAGTTTTCAAGATTTATTTTTATTTATATGTATATATGTGTACATGTCCATAGAGTGAGTGAGTGTGTGTGTGTGTGTGTGTGTGTGTGTGTGTGTGTGTGTGTGTGTTCATAGAGATCAAATAAAGACGTTGGATCCCCTGGGGGCTCAAGTTACAAGAAGTTGCGAACATCCCAACATCAGCACTATGAACTCACCTTGAGTTCTCTGGGAAAACATCCAGGGCTTTTCCCTGCTCAGCCATCTCACCAGGCCCATTTAGGATTTTTTCCCTGGCATTTTCTATTCAGTATGTTTGGATTACAGTTGCCTGCAGGTGACTGAAAACAAGAAAGACGAAGCCAAGTGAGAGTGGCTGGGTTGTGGCACCTCAGTCATAGAGAAATCGAACTCTGTCCAGTCTTAGTCACAGAGGGACGCATTGCTCAAATTCTCATGTAAAACCTATAGTGTCCCCTGATTCTACCACTAGAGACACAGGGGTTTTATTTCCAGATAACAAAAACTAAAAACAGAAAAAAAATTCATAGCGTTTACATTCCCGTATGAAGGGCAAAACAAGAAATAGTGTAACGTTGGTTTCAGGAAGAGACTATTAGCCGATGGTGTATGCTGCAGAGAAAAGACTGAATCAGAGCAAATTAAATCAGAGGGAGGAGGGAGGGAGGGAGGGCAGCAGATTTAAATAGGCCCTCTTGGGAGCACCTTGTCAAGAAGATGACAAACGAGGCAAGCCCTGCCACAAGGGAGAGCAGGAGCTACACCGATCAGTGTTGGGATCAGTGACGAGTCCCCACAGCCAGCGTCAGTGGTACCCTCACCTGCTAGGACGAGCGCTGAAGCGCGGTCAGTGATAAAGGGTAGCTGGAAGGAGGTCAGCTGCGCATAAACAACACGGCCCTGTGCGCTGGTGATAGGAGTGTAGATTACTGTTACCCTTGTCAAAAACACAAACACAGAACCACTGTCATCTCCAGCAATCCAACCACGGGGCAGGTAAGAAAAAGAAATAACCTCACTGTTTCCAAGAAGTGTCTTCACTCCCGTGTCTTCAGCAACACAATAACAAGGCATAGAGTCAAAGTATCCACTAATAGATGTAATAGGTAAAGACAATAGGATCTCTCTCTCTCTCTCTCTCTCTCTCTCTCTCTCTCTCTCTCTCTCTCTCTCTCTCTCACACACACACACACACACACACACACACACACACACACACACACACACGAGACTGTTTACTACTTACTTACATGTCATGATGATTTAAATTTTATACGGTCACACACCATCATAGGTTAACAGCAGTTCATCGGTGAAATGGGAAATAATTAGGTTTTAGATTTGTCCTAGCAATTTGGGGTTTATTTCTAGAGTTCTCTATGCTACCACTCCACACTTTTCCAGCAAATAGACACTATTTCTCTTCACTCTGAAGTGTTTTACCCCTTTTTTATTGAAGTAAATAGACTGCAGTGATTGGCTTTGTAGAGGGCCATCTGGGGAAAATGCTGCCATCTCCTGCCACTTAGGCACATTATCCTGAAAGTGCCTCAAGAGAATATCTTTAAAGTGTATCTCTAAGAGAGGGAAAACAGATTCCAGGTCTTATTACTCAGGGTCTCCTGGTACCACTGAGCGAGTCTGCATCCGCCAGGGGGTGTTGCCCTCTAGTCCACCCTCTCTAGGTTTTGGCACCTCTGAAATTCTAAGCTGGGCTCACATGAGTTCTGTTTCTATGCAGCGAGGGAATCTTACCATAACTTTATAGAACTTACCTTCTCCTACAAAGAAGAGACAGTGAGGGGACTTGGTGCATGTGCTGGGTGGATGGGTAAGTGCTTTATATCATTAACTCTTACTGCAGCCTATTCTAATTCCTATTTTTAAATGGGGATCTGAACCTCTGAGACGTTTTATAATTCGTAATCTATATGCCGACCCATGGCAAGGGCCTTCGAAAGCACCTTTTCCACAGGAGAATGTGACGCCGGTTGCCTTTCTCCACAGAGCTTTCTTTCCTTTTTAAGCGTATTATTTTTGTTAATTCCTTGACAATTTCATGCAGTGTGTTTTGATTGCATTTGCTGCCTCCTCCTCACAGATCCACACTCCAGTCCTAACCACTTCCCAACTTCCTGTCCTCTGTTGTCAATAACCCATGGAGCCTGTCCTGTGCTGCCACACGCTGACACCTGTGCCTGTCAACTGGAGCACAGTCAACTCACCACAGGCCACTTCTAACTCCCCAGTTATGTATGCATAGGGTCTTGCGAACCCCTCCCCGCCCCCCATGTAGAGTGTCAACTGGCTTGATCTCGTGCAGGTCTTATACAGAGAATCAACCCAGTTGTGAGTTCACGAGCACAGTGGCGCTGTTGTGCCCAGAGAACACTGTCTATTCCCAGCCCTCCCTGAGTGCTGACTCTTACACTCTTTCTGCCCCCTCTTTTAAGATGGTCCCTTAGCCTTGGGGAGGGTATGACATGGATGTCTTTTAAGATGGTCCCTTAGCCTTGGGGAGGGTATGACGTGGATGTCTTTTAAGATGGTCCTTTAGCCTTGGGGAGGGTATGATGTGGATGTCTTTTAAGATGGTCCTTTAGCCTTGGGGAGGGTATGACATGGATGTCTTTTAAGATGGTCCCTTAGCCTTGGGGAGGGTATGACATGGATGTCTTTTAAGATGGTCCCTTAGCCTTGGGGAGGGTATGACATTGATGTCTTTTAAGATGGTCCCTTAGCCTTGAGGAGGGTATGACGTGGATGTCTTTTAAGATGGTCCCTTAGCCTTGGGGAGGGTATGACATTGATGTCTTTTAAGATGGTCCCTTAGCCTTGAGGAGGGTATGACGTGGATGTCTTTTGTTAGGGGTGGCCACTTCACCGGCACTTATTCTCACACCTTGACCTATTGTTTGTTTCTGTGTTAACCACTGTCTAGTGCACCACTTAGGTCCAAGAGAGGCACTTGTGTGTGTGCAGAGAGTATAGATTTAGGAGGCGGTTTAATACTACGTTCATCTTAGCTACAGATTTTACTGCTTTGGTTAATATGGCCAAACCTTAGTGTACGTGGCCAGTCAGTTCTAGGACTCACAGAAAAACCAAAGTCTGTCGATGCTCACCTGTCTTCAGTGGAGCGGCACCGCATCGCACGCAGTCTATGTGAGCGCTCCCCATGGAACCAAATCACCTTTCGATAATTGATAATACCCAGTGCAGTATAAATGCTGTGCAGTGCGGATTGTACTTTGGGGCACAATATAGGGGACAGCAAGAAGAAAAACGTATCCACATTTGGTTCAGATGCAAGGGTTTTGTTTTTTTCGAACATTTTTATTCTGTGAGTCATTACTTCACAAGCATGAAGCCTGCAGATATGATGGATCAAGGTCAAATCCATGAAGAGCGCTGTGGCTGGAGTAGAGCTGGGGTGCACAGAGCCCAGGATGCTCTTCTTCTGCGCTTGCGGGGGTAGAGTAAGAGCCTGGCTTATTGTTCAGAGTAAGTCTCATTGTGGGGATGAAAAGGAAAAAATCTGTATAATCCATCCCTTATTGGCAGCCAGCACCTGGACATGGGAAAGTTACAAAACTCTCAGGCCGACTCAGAGACCAAGTGCCAACTCCAGTGTGCGCTTGAGAAACACCAAGGCGAAGACTGGGAAGTGGCTGCTGCTGTCTTCTTCCTGGCAAATGGTCTCGCTCCTCATCTGACCCAAGAACAGACAGACTGTGTGAATAAAAAACTGAAAAGAGGAAACCCAGCCCTCCTGAAGGGTAGCTGTCAAGTGGTGTGACGTCCTCCTGCTGCTTGTCCTCATGGTGAGAACTGGAGACAGTTGTTCTGACTCGGAGCTCTGTCTCCTGAAAGGCTGTGGGCTAGAAAATTCCTTTCCGCTTGCCTGTTCCCTTCCGGCTTGTTGCTGACCTTCCAATCACACCTGACCTCCAAACACTCCTCTGCAGTGTGCTCTGAGGCCCCAGGGCTCTGCCCCGAATTCTTGAACAGGATGTACTGAGCCTGAATCCTCACTGAATACTTGGGAGGGGACAGAAGACAGGAACCTCCCTATATCCTTGACATGGTCCTTTTTCATTTCACCCTCTCTTTAAAATGGATGAATAGTTCAAAGAGAGGACAATTATCCCCTTCCTAGTCCCGCAGTTGGCCCATAACATGGATTTCAACGATATAGATGCCGTTTTCTACAGCATCGTGACCTCCACTCACCTCAGCCTACCATCTACATGTGTGAGTGGCGGAGGCCAAGAGCCTTCGTCCTAACAACCTCCTCACTGGGTTTGTAGGCAATGCCGCCGCCACCTCCGCCGCCGGAGCTGAGAAAACCCACTAGCACACGCTGACATCAAGCCATCACTACTGTAAACCCAGGAAGAGCAGGCAATATTTTGACATTTGGATTCAACTCCCTTAAGTGAAGCCAGATTCTGATTTAATTATCCTGTGACTACCTGTGTTTGGCAGTCTGCAAGGTGAGACAGCTCTTATTATAGCAAGAAATTGTTTCAAAGCAAAGTCACCATTTTCTAAAAATACCTCCAATAAATTTACTTGGCATTTTTTAAATGTCAATTTGAAAGATCCCTTGGTGGTCATGTAAAATATTCAGGAAATGTCACATACATAAATGGTTTGAGTTATTCTCAAAATGTTGTGACTACCAGCTGGAACAGAACTCAGAAAACATCAGCCTTAGAAAGTAGAGATTTAGTCCAGCTGTGGTGTACACCTGCCGTCCTGGTGCTTGGGAGGTAGTGGCTCGAGAACAGGTGTGCAAGGTTGATTCCAGCTGGAGCCTCTGTCTGACTTAGGAGAGGAAGCCTTGTGTGGAGTGTGGGTGTTATGCAGAACTCCAACCTGATTTTTTTTCTACCCAAAATAACGGTATTATGAACTAAAAATAGAGTGAAAACAGAACTACGTCACTCCATTGTATCAGCTCAGCCAGTCAGTTTTCCAAGACAAACCTTTGTTGCCTATTAGTGAAATGGTTGTGCTGGAAACTTTCATATTGCTGAGCCCTTGCATGTATCACATGACGCATGTATGTGAGATGTGCAAAGCGAGGCTCACATGGCTGACCCCCGATGGGGATCTCTCTCCTAGTGCGTTCAGTGACGCTTTGTGATTGTTACTACACTGTCTTTGTCTCCTTTCTGGCTGAGCCCTCAAATGCAGCGCGAGGCAGGCAAGCACCAGGCACTTGTCTGAATCAACCTCAAAAGATGTGTTTTGAGCTACGGGACCACCCATATCTACACTTTTTCTACAACAAAAGAATGTTGAAAATAACAAGAAAAAAGTCTAAGCCTGACACTGGTACATTGCAGTTTGGACTGGTCCTATATCCCCTAGAGAGTTCTGAGTGTCTTCCAACTCGTAGTAGGAAGGTATGAGACTGGACCAGTGACACCTACAGCCTCGTAGTCTGAAAACCATTTGTGGTTCTCTGGTGTGTAGGAACATGTTTGTTTCTAGAAAGACCAATTTAAAATAAGAGGGGGAGAATTTAAAAACAAAGGTGGATCATTTTTCTTATTGATTCACTTGTACATGGCTCCCTCAGAACATCCTTTGAATTAGGTTCTGACAAAAAAAAAAACATTAAAAATGAAGTTACTGAAAACCTTGAAATTAAAAGTTAGTCCCAAAGAATAGAATACAGTATGCTCTCTGATATCTGGTTCTATGTCAGCTAGGGCCAGAAGTTTCCTAAACAGCACGGAGGAAATAAAGGTTTACAGGCTTCAGGGCTTCAGGAAAAGCTAAGGTTGCTCAGTGTTAAAGTATATTGACAAAGAAAAGACATCCCATGCGGCTCGCTTTCTGAAAGAAAGGAGCACAGGAAATGTCTCTACGCTGTGACTAGGTTGTTCATAGAAAGCAAAGCCCACATAAAGGAGACGCAGAGGTGACAATGCTTAGACACTCTAGAGATCAGGAACGCCTTTGTCAAAGCACCAGGGAAGTGACATCTGCATGCAGTGTCCAGTTTGGAAAAGAACTAGAGCACTGGTGGCAGATGTTGGTGAAGAGGTGAAGTCACTGAGGCCCTGGGGTGTGCTTTCATGTCGCTGGAAAACGTTCTCCCAGATCTGTGACACTAACTGTGTGGACTCGACGGCCTAGCCATCCCACTGCTGCTGCTGGCTCAAGGGGAAAATGTGTGCTGCTGTGTGTGGCAAGGCTGCTGCTGTTAGCACATTTGCCAGCGTGTAAATAGCACGGCACATGACGGGCTACATGAAGCAGTAGCTTGGGGCTGTGTTAAACATTATGTGCAGAATCTCAAAAATAATACTGAACAGAAAACGTTGTGTATAGGTACATAGATACTTAAGTGGACGAAGACTGAACACACTTGGTGACAAAACTTGAAAGTTATGTGTGTTTGTGTGTAGAAGGTATACATCAGAACGTATTTTAAATATACTGTAAAATCAAATGTAGTGGGAAAGAGACATGAAATATGGGGCAGGAAATAAAATTTAAAAGTTACTTCAAGGGCTGGAGAGACGGCCCAAAGAGCACCTGAGTTCAATCCCCAGGAACCACATGGTGGCTCACAACCATCTATAATGAGATCTGGTGCCCTCTTCTGGCCTGCTGGTGTACACGCAAGCAGAGCACTGTATAAATGAATAAATAATTAAAAAATAAAATAAATAAAAGTTACTTCAAGTGACATAAACTGAATGGGAGTGCCCTGTGCATTGACAGTGACAGTATGCTGTAAACTCGAGTCTTTAATCATTTTGAATTTGCTTATCTGAGGTATCCTTCTTAATTTTTTTCTTAAACATTAAACAGTTGAGGCAAAATCAGGTTAACACATGTGGATAACATAGTAAAAATAATCAACTCCATCTGAGAGTTTTCTTGAAAGCTGAAGTTGAACCCTGTATTTTTAGTTTTAAAGAATAGTGGCACTCACTTAAGACAGAGAAAATAAAAATTTAAAGAACTCCTTACGGTCACAGCTGTCGAAGGACGGAATGAGTCATGTCAGGGCTGCTTCCTAGGTCCTGAGTATCTAATACGTATTTGATAAAAGTCTGTAGAAATATCATAATAGAAACTGTACTCTCACTCAGGGAGTAAGTGTGAGGCCAAACCTGATAACAGCCGGTGCTGCTCCTGCTCAGGAGAAACTAACTGGTATAACCAGGTGGACATGAACCTAGAGAGCTGGTGCCAATGCTGCCGGAGACCAGGACAGGCATTAAATCCTCTAGAAAATGAACACGGATATAAAATGCCTTTTATATGAAAGTGGAATAAGGGCAAGGCTTATCTAGGCACTTCATTCATGATTACGTGAGAGAATGTTTTTATTTTGAAATGTGCAAGCTACCA